>NC_060188.1:26947082-27142082 GCF_021184085.1 Oncorhynchus gorbuscha | reverse complement strand
CAGACGTCATGTATGGTGCTGCTTAGTTTGATAAGAAAATTCAGATTGCATCCTGTTGACTGTACCAGTCCAGCAGATAGCTATTTAGAGCAGGGAAATAAAGTGCAGTTCATGAGGTGCCCAGTAGGTGTCTCCAGATCCCACTCCAGGCAGTAGGGCTGCGTGTGTAATAGGTGGGGCGCTACAGTGCTAAGCTACGTGCTTCTCCTTTTCTACAATAGGCCTGCTGACACAGGAAATGACATCGTAGCCGGAAGTTGGGTGACCTCAGCGCTGCCTAGCAACCCTTGCTGACACATCACCAGGAACAGGTGAAATGAGAAAAAGTGGAGAGAGAGACAGGCCTAAAGCGAGGGTAAGAAATTGAAAAGAGTAAGAGACCCAAAGGAGGAAGACCGAAAAGAATGGTGCAAAATATATCATGTCTAACAAAAATACTGGGTGAAAATTACCTTTTAGTCACATGCGCCGACCTTACAGTGAAATGCTTACTTACAAGCTCCTAACCAACAATGCAGTTTAAAAAATACAAATAAGAAATAAAAAAGTAACAAGCCGTTAAAGAGCAGCAGTAAAATAACAATAACGATATAATATGCAGGGGGTACCGGTATAGTCAATGTATGGGGACATCATTTAGTCTAGGTAATATGTACATGTAGGTAGAGTTATTAAAGTGACTATGAATAGCAGAGTAGCACAGGAATGAAAGGGGGGGGGTGTTGCAATGCAAATAGTGGCTATGGGGGGGTACCGCTTGCCGTGCGGTAGCAGAGAGAACAGTCTAGTGTGGCTGGAGTCTGACCATTTTTAGGGCTTTCCTCTGACACCGCCTTGTATAGAGGTCCTGGATGGCAGTACATGCTTTCCTTGTTTATTCAGGTAAATCAAAGCTGCATCACAACCAGCAGCACCAGCCCTAATATAACAACCCAGCCAACATCACAGAGAGACAGCATTCATCTCCAAATGACCAATAAACCTGAGAGAGACAGATCCTTTTCTGCAGTATAACAGCCCTACTATTCCCAGCCTGAATGATAAGACTGACACAGCCTATATTCTGCCCCCTCTCTCCCTCCCTCCCTGGGTGGGTGAAAGAGGCCAGTGTGTTAAGCGGAGGAGAAGACAGTGTTAAGCGTGAGTGAGGATATTGCGTTCAGTGACTGTGAGAAGAAAGTCTTTTTAATGTGAGAGAGCGAGCAACATGTTCAATATGTTACTTGAGAGTCTGACATTACTTCTGTTTTGAAGGCGAAGGTTGCACACAGATGTGTGTGTGTGTGTGTGTGTGTGTGTGTGTGTGTGTGTGTGTGTGTGTGTGTGTGTGTGTGTGTGTGTGTGTGTGTACAGGAAAAGCTCAGCCCATGCCAGTCCCACTCCCAGACACAAAATTGCCTCCCCCTTCCTCTTAACCTTCACTACATGAATCAGTAGAAAGTTAAAGGAGGTAGGAAGGGAGAGAGGGCTGGAGACCTTAGTGAACATTCTAAATGAATATGACAGAGTCATATGACAGAGAGATAAGGAGAGCGAGAGAGAGATGGGGACTAGTCCAGACAGACAGTTGTGAACGAGAAGGGGCTGGAGTTGGACATATCACATTTCAAAGAGAGCTGGACATGTCTGTCTCTCTCTGGCCTACTGAGTGTGGGTCCATCCGAGGAGGAGGGAGAGAAAGAGATCATCAGCCGCACCCCTTGGCTTGGTCTGTCCTCACACACACTGATAACAGCTGGGACACTAACAGACTTCTCATGAGGTTTCTCTTCTCTGTATTTGCCTGGGGTTGTAGAAGTGTTGGTGTGTGTGTGTGTGTGTGTGTGTGTGTGTGTGTGTGTGTGTGTGTGTGTGTGTGTGTGTGTGTGTGTGTGTGTGTGTGTGTGTGTGTTTCCGCCGTCTCAGACACACATGTTCTGTTCCTGTATGAAAGCAGTAATTAACCAACACCCTCCACACTCATTAAGTCATTAGAGAAGACAGAGCGAGGCAACTATGTTCTGCGATGTCAGGATGTGTGTCCCTGGTCTGCCAGAGCAAGCAAGGCCCTAGGCAGCAGCATTCTGCAACAGAGGACCACAGAGGGACAAAGTAACATAACCCTGTGCCCAGGCTTCACACAGCACTTCTGGACTAAGAGACAATCTGCACATCAGAGTGGTAAGGACGTGCATGAATACATACATAACACACATACATACTAAATGGTTTAAAGTATGTGGACACTCCTTGAAATTCGTGGATTCGGCTTTTTCAGCCACAGCTGTTGCTGACAAGTGTATAAAATCGAGCACAAAGCCATGCAAACTCCATAGACAAACACCGGCAATATGATGGCCTTACTGAAGAGCTCAGTTACTTCCAATGTGCCACAGTCATAGGAAGCCACCTTTCCAACAAGTCCGTTAGTCAAATTTCTGCCCTACTTGACCTGCCCCGGTCAACTGTAAGTGCTGTTATTGTGATGTGAAAACGTCTAGGAGCAACAACGTCTCAGCCAAGAAATTGGTAGACCACACAAGCTCACAGAACGGGGCCGCTGTGGGCTGAAGGTCTTTAAAAAAAAGAATCTGTTCTCGACTGAAACACTCACTACGGATTTCCAATCTGCCTCTGGAAGCAAAGTCAGCACAACAATTTTTTTAATTTAAAAAAAAAAATCGGTAGCGTCATGAAATGGGTTTCCATGGCCGAGCAGTTGCATATAAGCCTAAGCTCACCACGTGCGTTGCCAAGCGTCAGCTGGAGTGGTGTAAACCTCGCTGCCATTGGACTCTGTAGCAGTGGACATGTGTTCTCTGGAGTGATGAATCACACCTCACCATCTGGCAGTCTGAAGGACGAATCTGGGTTTGGCAGATGCCAGGAGAACGCTACCTGACCCATTGCATAGTGCCAGTTGTAAAGTTTGGCGGAAGAGGAATAATGGTCTGGGGCTGTTTTTCATGGTTCGGGCTAGGCCCCGTAGTTCCAGTGTAGGCAAATCTTAATGCTACAGCATTAAATGACATTCTAAACGATTCTGTGCTTCCAACTTTGTGGTAACAGTTGGGGATGGCCCTTTCCTGTTTCAGCACGACAATGCCCCCGTGCAAGTCCATATAGAAATGGTTTGTCGAGATCGGTGTGGAAGAAATTGACTGGCCTCCACAGAGCCCTGACCTCAACCCCATCGAACATCTTTGGGATTAATTGTAACGCAGACTGCGAGCCAGGCCTAATCCTCAAAATCAGTGCCCGACCTCACTAATGCTCGTGGCTGAATGGAAGCAAGTCCCCGCAGCAATGTTCCTACATCTAGTGGAAAGCCTTCCCAGAAGAGTGGAGGCTTTTATAGCAACAAGGGGGGACCAACTCTACATTAAGGCTCATGATTTTGGTATGAGATGTTCAATGAGCAGGTGTCCACATACTTTTGGCCATGTAGTGTAGTGTATATATATATATATATATATATATATATATATATATATATATATATATATATATATATATATATATATATATATATATATATATATGAGAGAGGCCTGAGTCCCAAATGGTACCCTGATCCCTATAGTGCACTACTCTAACCAGGGTTCCATTTGAGACAACCTGAGGGAGAGACTGGTTGTTGTTCCTGTCCTGTGACAGGTACTGTGTGTGAGCGTTGACAGACAGACGTACGTTGCTGATATGGTCCTGTGTTTTCTTGATTCTCTGCATCTCTGGCGTGTCGGCCACAGCACTGAAACCTTTCCCTTTGTTCTTCTCAAACTCCTCCTTGTACTGCACCTGGAACACACACACACACACACACACACACACACACACACACACACACACACACACACACACACACACACACACACACACACACACACACACACACGTCAAGAGAGTCAAACGTTTCAAAAGAGTAAAAAATAAGATCAAACCACATTTTATTTCGGGAACATGCTTTGTAAACAAATCAAATGCATTTATAAAGCCATTTTTACATCAGCAACAACAGGTGTAGACAAACAGTGAATTGCTTACTTTCGGGTGCAAACACAGAGAAAACAGAAAAGCAATAACAAGTAATAAATACACAATGAGTAACATGGCTAAAAACACAGGGTACCAGTACCGAGTTGATATGCAGGAGCATGAGGTAATTAAGATTAGTTTATATGAACATATAACTAGACATGAAATGTAAATAAACAGGCTATAGTTTTAATTACTTTTAGAATGCGCGGCCCACCCACTCTCCCTCAAAAGTGGTGGTGACAGTCACTTCCTGTTGCCAGGGCAGAGAGACCATACACACAGGATGTGCTGACATAGCCTAATAAGGTCACACCAAGAGGTGTGTGTACAACAGAGGGCACCTCAGCCAACATGACAAGTAGGCCTAATGAACAGGAAAATCACTAGCCTATGTCAATCTACTATCCCCCATAGTTTAAAAAAAAGTTGACCTATTCGATTTATCAGTTTGTTGAGAAAGAAATGGCCTATTCCAAACAAATTCTGGGACAGTTGTGGGATGATATATCACAAATTCATACAAGCAGTAGGCCTAGGCTACATATCAAAATAAATAAATAATAAAATTGTTAAAAAGCAAGGAGTCTGATGAAACCGATCAGAACGTTTAGCTTACAATGTTGATACTATTCATTCTTAACATTATACAATTGCAGCAATGCGCACAAGGCAGTAGGACACACGCAAATGTTCGTTCCATAATGCAATTAGGGGACAACGCACCGCACATGTGAGCAGTTTGATGTGAATGGTGAAAACATCCGTTAGACATTAAGAGATCTAATATTCAACAACTAGCATGGGTTGCTAACACGACTAAAATTGTGCCTTTGGATACTGGCCAATTAAAGAAAGTTTATTTAAAATAATTGCATGATTTTGGCTAGGCTACATTGAAACAAGGTAAGACATGCCTCATAATAAACTCAGCAAAAAAATAAGCGCCCCTTTTTCAGGACCCCGCCTTTCAAAGATCATTCGTAAAAATCCAAATAACTCCACAGATCTTCATTGTAAAGGGTTTAAACACTGTTTCCCATTATGGTTAATTGAACAAGCAACTATTATTTAACATGCATCTGTGGAACGGTCGTTAAGACACTAACAGCTTACAGACTGTAGGCAATTAAGGTCACAGTTATGAAAACTAAGGACACTAAAGAGGCCTATCTACTGACTCTGAAAAACACCAAAAGAAAGATGCCCAGGGTCCCTGCTCATCTGCGTGAATGTGCCTTAGGCATGCTGCAAGGAGGCATGAGGACTGCAGATGTGGCCAGGGCAATAAATTGCAATGTCCATACTGTGATACGCCTAAGACAGCGCCCCAGGGAGACAGGACGGACGTCTTTGCAGTGGCAGACCACATGTAACACCTGCACAGGATCGGTACATCCGAACATCACACCTGCTAGACAGGATGGCAGCAACTGCAGGGGTGACACAAGGAACACACAATCACTCCATCGGTGCTCAGACTGTCCGCAATAGGCTGAGAGATGGTGGACTGACGCTGGAATGAGGGCTTGGACTGCAGGCCTGTTGTAAGGCAGGTCCTCACCAGACATCACCTGCAACAATGTCACCAATGAGCACAAACCCACTGTCACTGGACCAGACAGGACTGGCAAAAAGTGCTCTTCACTGACAAATCGCGGTTTTGTCCCACCAGGGGTGATGGTTTGGATTCGTGTTTATCGTTGAAGGAATGAGCGTTACACCGAGTCCTGTACTCTGGAGCGGGATCGATTTAGAGGTGGAGGATCAGTCATGGTCTGGGGCGGTGTGTCACAGCCTCATCGGACTGAGCTTGTTGTCATTGCAGGGAATCTCAATGCTGTGCGTTACAGGGAAGACATCCTCCTCCCTCATGTGGTACCCTTCCTGCAGGCTCATCCTGGCATGACCCACCAGCTTGTCAATGCCACCAGCCAAACGGCTCATTCTGTGTGTGATTTCCTGCAAGACAGGAATGTCAGTGTTCCTTCATGGCCAGCAAAGAGCCCGGATCTCAATCCCATTGAGCACGTCTGGGGCCTGTTGGATCAGAGGGTGAGGGCTAGGTCCATTCCCCCAGAAATGTCCGGGAACTTGCAGGTGCCTTGGTGGAAGAGTGGGGTAACATCTCACAGCAAGAACTGGCAAATCTGGTGCAGTCCATGACGAGGAGATGCACTGCAGTACTTAATGCAGCTGGTGGCCACACCAGATACTGACTGTTACTTTTGATTTTGACTCCCCCTTTGTTCAGGGACACATTATTCCATTTCTGTTAGTCAAATGTCTGTGGAACTTGTTCAGTTTGTCTCAGTTGTTGAATCTTGTTATGTTCATAGAAATATTTACACATGTTAAGTTTGCTGAAAATAAACGCAGTTGACAGTGAGAGGACGTTTCTTTTTTTGCTGAGTGTATGTAGTAAAAAGTTCAGGTTTCAAACAATTAAGTATATTTTTTCAAAATGCATACTGCCTCCAGCTCATTGCTAAGTGGTGTGTGTTAGTCTGATGAAGCCCGACTTCCGGTGCCTATTGTCTCGTTCAAAACAACTGGGTACTCAGAGCTGGGAAATATCAGACTTCAGTGCGTTGACGTCAACTGGGAACAGTTGAGGGGGGGACAAAAATAAAAATAAAAAAAAAACTTGCTCCGACTGGGAAAACCAGTTTGGAACATTAATCCAACTCAGAATTCCAAGTCTGGAACAGACTTACCGACCTGAAGTTCCCAGTTGTTTTTAAAGCACCATATGCATTTACTGTTTGAGATGCTTCAGCATCTGACATGTGGCAATTTCAATTTGCCTAAATTATACAGATTAATTTACAGACCGATGACCATGACCAGTCAAAAGTATTTACATTGACTGGGATTTCTACCAAATAGTCAAAAACATTTTTTTTTTTTTAAGCATTATTTCACAATGAGATTTTTTCTTCTCCTGGAAAATAAATAAATAAAATGGTTGCCAAAAGCCGGCTATTACCAGTTAACGGAAACCCTGATGCATAGGCCTTTGTGCGTGCTTACCCCTCCCTTCCCAGTGTGACCCTCAATATGAGAGGAAGTGGCCAGCCCATGTAGAATCAGATGGGTATCACTAATGACAATGAACACAGCAGCTCTCCCTCACACACAGCTGGCCTACTGTACCACCGAGGCAACACTTGTGGATTCATACACACACTACAGTAAACAAACACACTAATTAAGTACCAACTCATTCACATACAGAAGTACATACTCAGGTTCCTTATGAAACATAACAGTCCCAGTAACATGTCAACAATGACTATCACTTCTCTCCGGTGCTAGACTGCACCAGCAACTAATATCCTCCCGTCTAGCCACCCCTGGAAGAGCCTGCTGCAGTAATCCATTACCAAGCAGCACTCTGACCAGTCTCATACTAACAGAAATACAATCTATATATTATATTTCTATGACTACACTCCTCTATTACAGCCAGCCAACGTTGTTCTAAAGGATTGGGGCAGTCTCACTCCCTGTTTATATGATGGGTTTATTGGTAGACAGGAAAGTGTAGAGAAGAAAGGAAAGTATGTAGAGGTGCACTCTGGGCCAGAGTGGAACCCATCCTGACATGTTGGTCAGAGTCTGCGGCTCTAAATGCTCATTGAACACACAGGTCACCTGACTGCTGTTTGACTGACACAGCTCTACAGAGTGCTGACCTGTCCTCCTCCACACACACACACACACACACACACACACACACACACACACACACACACACACACACCTTGTGAGGATAGGCAGGAGATGACTGGGCCATGATTCACAACGTGTGTGACGTGTGGGTCCCATTCGTGTTAAATGACTAAATATAGACTACACACACACTCTCTCTCTTTTCAACATTTGATATTTCTGGTTCCTCTCGTGTGGAAGTGGAAGACAGAAAGTGTACATATGTTTTGCGTGTCAATTTGAATTTCTGAGCATGAAATGCATTTGGAAAGTATTCAGACTTTTTCCACATTTTGTTACGTTACAGCCTTCTAAAATGGATGCAATAAAACATTCCTCAATCTACGCACACATGATTGTAAGTCGCTTTGGATAAAAGCGTCTGCTAAATGGCATATATTATTATTTATTATTTACACACAATGACAAAGCAAACAGGTTTGTAGAAATCTTTGCACATTTATTCAAAATAAAAAACAGAAATAACTTATTTACATAAGTATTCAGACCCTTTGTGACTCGAAATTGAGCTCAGGTGCATCCTGTTTCCATTGATCATCCTTGAGATGTTTCTACAACTTCATTGAGTCCACCTGTGGTAAATTCAATTGATTTGGAAAGGCACACACCTGTCTATATAAGGTCCCACAGTTCAGTGCATGTCAGAGCAAAAACCAAGCCATGAGGTTGAAGGAATTGTCCGTAGAGCTCCGAGACAGGATTGTGTCGAGGCACAGATCTGAGGAAGGGTACCAAAAGATGTCCCCCAGAACAGTGGCCTCCATCATTCTTAAATGGAAGAAGTTTGGAATCACCAATACTCTTCCTCAAGTTGGCTGCCCGACCAAACTGAGCAATTGAAGAAGGGCCTTGGTCAGGGAGGTGACAAAGACCCAATGGTCATTGACAGAGCTCTAGAGTTCCTCTGTGGAGATGGGAGAACCTTCCAAAGGGATGACCATCTCTGCAGCACTCCAAATCAGGCCTTTATGGTAGAGGAAACCTGCCATCCCTACACCATCACTACAGTGAAGCATGGTGGTGGCAGGATCATACTCTGGGGATGTTTTTCAGAAGCCGGGACTGGGAGACTAGTCAGAATCGAGGGAAAGCTAAACAGAGCAATGTACAGAGATCCTTGATGAAATCCTGCTCCAGAGCGTTCAGGACCTCCGACTGAGGCGAAGGTTCACCTTTCAATAAGGCAATGACCCTAAGCACACAGCCAAGACAACACAGGAGTGGCTTCGGGACAGGTCTCTGAATGTCCTTGAGTGGCCCAGGCAGAGCCCGGACTAGAACCCAATCCAACATCTCTGGAGAGACCTGAAAATAGCTGTGCAGCAATGCTCCCAAGCAGACCTGACAGAAGATTGAGAGTATCTGCAGAGAAGAATGTGATAAACTTCCCAAAATGCAGGTGTGCCAAGCATGTAGACGACTAGAGACTAAATCGCTGCCAAAGGTGCTTCAACAAAGTACTGAGCATAGGGTCGGAATACTTATGTAAATATGCAAATTATTATATAAATATATACATTTGCAAACATTTCTTTAAATGTTTTTTTTTTGCTTTGTCGTCATGGGATAGTGTGTGTAGAATGGTGAGGGGGAAAACAACAACAATTGAACACATTTTAGAATAAGGTACCAATGTAGCAAAATGTGGAATAAGTCAAGGGGTCTGAATACTTTCCGAATGCACTGTATGTGATCATAACAGTCGGGCAACCAAATTGAGCACTGCTGACTGCCTTTCAGATCTTCTGCCAATCCCTCTACTGTTGTCTACTAAATACAGTTGAAGTCGGAAGTTATCATACACCTTAGCGAAACACACTTAACTTAGTTTCACAATGCCTGACATTTAATCCTAGTATAAAAAAAAAATTTTTAAATCAGGATGACCACTTTATTTTAAGAATTTGAACTTTCAGAATAATAGTAAAGAGAATGATTTAGTTCAGCTTTTATTTATTTCATCGCATTCCCAGTGGGTCAGAAGTTTATATACACTCAATTAGTATTTGGTAGCATTGTCTTTAAATTGTTTAACTAGGGTCAAACGTTTCGAGTAGCCCTCCTCAAGCTTCCCACAGTAAGTGGGTAAATTTCAGCCCATTCCACCTGACAGAGCTGGTGTTACCGAGTCAGGTTTGTGGGCCACCTTGCTCGCACACACTTTTTCAGTTCTGTCCACAAATGTTCTATTGGATTGAGGTCAGGGCGATGGCCACTCCAATACCTTGACATTGTTGTCCTTAAGCTATTTTGCCACAACTTTGGAAGTATGCTTGGGGTCATTGTCCAAGTGTACCAGTCCCTCCTGCAGCAAAGCACCCCCACAACATGATGCTGCCACCCCCGAGCTTCCCGGCTGGGATGGTGTTCTTCGGCTTGCAAGCCTCCCCCTTTTCCTCCAGACATGACGATGGACATCCCCATGTGCAGTTGCAAACCATAGTCTGGCTTTTTGATGACGGTTTTGGAACAATTGCTTCTTCCTTGCTGAGCAGCCTTTCAGGTTATATCGATATAGGACTCGTTTTACTGTCCATATAGATACTTTTGTACCCGTTTCCTCCAGCATCTTCACAAGGTCCTTTGCTGTTGTTCTGGGATTGAGTTGCACTTTTCGCACCAAAGTACGTTCATCTCTAGGAAACAGAACGAGTCTCCTTCCTGAGTGGTATGACGGCTGCGTGGTACCATGGTGTTTATACTTGCGTACTATTGTTTGTACAGATGAACGTGATACCTTCAGGTGTTTGGAAATTGCTCCCAAGGATGAACCAGACTTGGAGGTATACCATTTTTTTCTGAGGGCTTGGCTGATTTCTTTTGATTTTCCCATGAAGCAAAGAGGCACTGGGTTTGAAGGTAGGCCTTGAAATACATCCACAAGTACAACTCCGATTGACTCAAATGATGTCAATTAGCCTATCAGAAGCTTCTAAAGCCGTGACATAATTTTCTGGAATTTTCCAAGCTGTTTAAAGGCACAGTTAACTTAGTATATGTAAACTTCTGACCCACTGGAATTGTGATACAGTGAATTACAAGTGAAATAATCTGACTGTAAACAATTATTGGAAAAATGACTTGTGTCATGCAAAGTAGATGTCCTAACCGACTTGCCAAAACTATAGTTTGTTAACAAGAAATGTGTGGAGTGGTTGAAAAACGAGTTTTAATGACTCCAACCTAAGTGTACATCAACTTCCGACTTCAACTCTACACCCCAACTCTCCTGTTCTAGCAGTAGGACAAACCAATGCATTTTCCAGACAGTTTTATTAAGGCCAACTGTCTCTCATAACCTTTCACCCGCACTCTTCTCCATACCATGTCCAGATCTCCCAGCAACCACCAGGCCTCAGAGCCTGGCCGATAGAAATCAGTCTTCTATCACAGGAAGTACCAGAATAACAGTCTATTTTGAAAGAGGGGAGAAAAAAAACAAAATACCCAAACTGGGTCACCTGTTATTGCTATAATAAGATGAGATTGGAGACTTGCTCTGTGTGCACTAAAAGTTGGTGGTGTGTGTGTCCGTTTTAGAGCTACTGCACTTTGTCATATGATGTAGGCGGTGTGTGTTTACAGTAGCAGAGATGTGGAGCTGGTTGATCTCTGTAGGTTGGTGCTGTAGATACTAGCTCCAGCATCTGTCAGTTGTCTCATTAGCCTCTGTGTGTGTGTGGCTGGTCTCTTATCTCTGTGTGGCCATGTTGTCTCAGCTTTTGTTTACTGGACTTCTAGGATCCACCCAATCCTCTTGGAGCCCCTTGGGAGCTGGTTAGCAGACTACATACACTGGGACAGTCAGTCAAGTATGGCTGCTAATCCACAGCTAAACCCGACACACGCACACTCCCAGAGAGAAACAAACAGAGACACAAACACACGCCCATCCCCTCTGCATGTAATCCGGATTGGTGGTGCTGTTAATCAGCATGGGTCTGGACTGTGACCGACTGCAGTGGCCATTTCTCCAAATCTAGTCTTCTAGTCATCCTCTCACTTTATACAGAGAAAGAGATGGAACGAGAGACACACTAGTGACGGGGCATCGGGACTGAGTCGGACTATCGCTTCCAGTCCACATGACTCTTGTGGCAAAGAGAGCTGGCGAAGAGTGTGTGTGTGTTATATGGGGGGGGGGGGGAATCAAAGAGAAGAGAGAGACCGGCACAGATGGTGTTTTTCTACATGGGGTGTTAGTCTGTTCAACAAACTACTAATAACCTGTCCTCCTACATACGTATCATAATCACACTTGAGAACATGGGGACATTATTACTATAAACTAAAGGATTTGTAAATGTAGCTGTGTGTAAGTTGAGTAAGTGTGTGGGGAATACTCCATGTACCGGTGGCTGACTTACGGGTCCTTTGTGAGCCTCCCATAGACGTTTCCTGAACACACTGTGTGGCCGTAGCAGAGGCCCTGTCATAGAGTATTAGAGGAGTAGACAGGAAATAGGCTCTGACTCAAACTGTCCGTGTCTCGGAAACTGTGAACATGCAAGTGTGTGTGTCTGTAGCTAGCTACGGTACGTCTGTGTGTGTGCCCATGCCAGCTCATGATTTGAGTGTTAGAGTGGCCAACGGAGGTGGAGGGTGTTAGTGTGCGGTGAACTGGGGCCACTTCTCTATCCCCTCACCACTGCCCGCAGTGTTGCCACGGGAACCCTATTGCTATGGTAGCAGGGTAGGGAGGTCTGTCACACCTCATTACAATACTTTACGAGAGGAAGAAACGGAAAGACACTGATACAGGAGGAGGGAGGTCGAAGGAGGAAGAGAAAGTGAAATCTGAAGAGGGAAATGAGAGGAATGCCAATAGAGACAGGCTCTTTGTCATAAAGAGGGGGGGAACTTTGTCTCTTCTGGGGGAGGTAAAATATGAATGAACGAAAGAGGGGAAAAGAGAAGAGTGAGAGGAGAAAGCGGGGGAGGGGACGAAAAGGAGAACCATGACTGGAGGAGAATCAGCAATGACACAGGCAGAGAACCAAGCAGGAAGATAGAGGATGACTGCATGCTAACATGTGGGAGGAGAGCGAGACAACACAAATCCTAGCAGTTTAAAGGAGTGTCTCCACAAACAGGAATGATCATCATAGATCATTAGAACATCATAGATCATTACAGCCAGAGCAGCATCATAGATCTTTAGAGAATCATAGATCATTAGAACATCATAGATCATTACAGCCAGAGCAGCGTCATAGATCATTAGAGAATCATAGATCATTAGAGCCAGAGCATCATCATAGATTAGGGCTGGGCGATATGGACAAAATATTATATCGCCTTATTTATAAAAATATAATTAAAATAAAAAAAGGGATGGCATGACTATTTTTAGTTTTTGAATAATAAAAGTTATTTATTTGCTTTATGAGTAGTGAGTGAGCCTAAGGTGGCAACACATACTCATTGAAATCACCATTCTGATTGTTTTAAACTGTTCAATTCAAGCAAAACAAATGTCAGCACTTTTATAATTTCTGCATTTCCTGCACTCAATTGCAGTGGTGGAAAAAGTAGCCAATTGTCATACTTGAGTACAGATGCATTAACAGAAAACGACTCAAGTAAAAGTCACCCAGTAAAATACTACTTCAGAAAAGTCTAAAAGTATTTGGTTTGAAATATACTTAAGTATCAAAAGTAAAATTATAAATCCTTTCAAATTCCTTATATTAAGCAAACCAGATGGCACCATATTCTTTTTTTACAGATAGCCAGGGGCACACTCCAACACTCAGACATCATTTACAAACAAAGCATGTGTTTAGTGAGTCTGCCAGATCCAAGGCAGTAGATGACCAGGGATGTTCTCTTGACAAGTGCATGAATTGGACCATTTTCTTGTCCTGCTCAGCATTCAAAATGTAACGAGTACTTTTGGGTGTCAGGGAAAATGTATGGAATAAAAAGTACAGTATTTTCGTTAGGAATGTAGTGAAGTAATAATAAAAGTTGTCAAAAATATAAAAAGTAAAGTACAGATACTTAAAAAAAAAGAATGTAGTACTTGAGTGTTTTTACACCACTGCTCAATTGAGATCATTTCCACACTGCCACATAGGGCTGCACGATATGGGCAAATAATCTAGGACTTATTTTTAAACAGATTTTGCAATTGCGATTTGACTTGCGAATTAGAGCAAAACTGTTGGAATCATGGAAATAGTCATTCTATTGTAATTCTATAGTTAGAATATGATAGCGGGCACTTTGAATACAGTGATGTTTGAGATGACAAGGATTTTAAATGACAGGGAGGAGTTATTGTGACAGGGTAGGAACTAAAGTTTTGATATGCTTTGGCTACATTGCATGTTCTCTTAGCTACCTCATGTAGCTATCATATTCTTGCTATGCATATTCTTCTTTGATTTAGAAGATACGGTGGCACAAACATGCTGATTTAGCTAGCTACGTTTGCTCTTACTCAGTACATTTATTAGCTAGCTATTAGCATTAGCGACTAACAATTAGCGTCTCACAAGATTTAGGGCAACATGCTAAGAAAAGGACAAACTAGCTGTTTGCCGATGTAAGAAACACAAACTAAGTGTCATTCTAGAACGCTAGTGGAGTTATATTGAGAAGCAAAGTGAAAAGAGCATTGTTGTCGTCAACATTGTTGCATGTGCAGCATTGACCATGCAGACCGAACGCAAGTGTCTCGTGGTTGAGGAACATCAAATGCGTTCCTTGAGTGACAAGGTGGCTAGGTCTGTGTGGATAGTGGCGCGGAGAGAAAGAGCGGAGAGAGATCACTCAAGTAGCGAAATAAACTCTAAAAGTTGACATTACACACGGCGTATCACATTTAACAAACCAAACATTCAAATACCGGTTTAGAAGGTCAAGTAAAAACCCAAACCGGTCCCTGCATCAATACCGGTATATAGTAAAATATGGTATACTGCCCAGCCCTATCAAAGACCATTAAAGCATCATCATAGATCGTTAGAGCATCAAAGACAATTTCAATATAAGGATCATTAATTACTTCCACACTGACGGTTTTACGAGGCCTGTGAACTGGGATTACCAGGTGTGTAAAATGGAATAGGAAGGGTGTGTGTGTGTTCTGGTGTAGCTAATTACCTGGCTCTGCATCTTGCTCTGCTGTTTGAGGCGGAGGTTCTCGGGAGTGTCGGCCACGCAAGTAAAGTTTGTCTTGGGGTAGTGTCTGTAAAAACACAACGGAGAGGGAGGAGGAAAACATTAGCACAGGGTATTCACACAGGCACACCATCTAGAACTGTGGTTCTCACCCCTTTTGACCGGCGACCCCCAAAAAGAGTGGTTCAAAGCTCGCCACCTGCTCTCACGCACATGCACAAATCACTGTGCATTGCGCAAACGTAACCCGTTATTACAGCCCTAAAACACAAGGTAAATCAAATTAAATGTTATTTGTCACATGCGCCGAATACAACAGGTGTAGACTTTGTCGTGTTCAGTTATTTGGTCGACTTTAAGACACCGAAATGAGTTTTACACCTGCATTTTAAACTGAATGTCATTCATGTTAGCAGCCAATAGGAACGAGGGATAACATGTTACTTCCCGGAGTCCCGGCCAAGCAGCATCATACGGCCTACCTGTACGCAGCGCGGGTTACAGGATCGGACGCGTTATCGGTCTGTAGCTTTTCTCGTCCTCACAAATATCGGAATCCATTCGCCAGAATGTTACATCTTCATCCCATAAGTATCTCCAGACATACAACCAGTACCACCACTGAGGTATATTATGACAACACACTCAAACTAGGCCCATATGAAGTATGAGGGTTAGCTAGCCAGCTATTGTCGTTCTTTTAACGCAACGTAACGTAAACAACACTACTAGCTAGCCAGCTAGCCCCCGAATAGCAGCACTGTAGAAACTATTACACTCAACGGAACGACTTGATTAGTGTAGTGTCAACAACGCACCCACTGCCAGCTAGCCTACTTCAGCAGTACTGTATCATTTTAATCATTTTAGTCAATAAGATTCTTGCTACATAGCTTAACTTTCTGAACATTCGAGACGTGTAGTCCACTTGTCATTCCAATCTCCTTTGCATTAGCGTAGCCTCTTCTGTAGCCTGTTAACTATGTGCCTGTTTATCCCTGTTCTCTCCTCTCTGCACAGACCATACAAACGCTCCACACCGCGTGGCAACGCGGCCACCTAATCTGGTGGTCCCAGCGCGCACACCCACGTGGAGTTCCAGGTCTCCGGTAGCCTCTGGAATTGCCGATCTGCGGTCAACAAGGCAGAGTTCATCTCAGCCTATGCCTCCCTCCAGTCCCTCGACTTCTTGGCACTAACGGAAACATGGATCACCACAGACAACACTGCTACTCCTACTGCTCTCTCTTCGTCCGCCCACGTGTTCTCGCACACCCCGAGAGCTTCTGGTCAGCGGGGTGGTGGCACCGGGATCCTCATCTCTCCCAAGTGGTCATTCTCTCTTTCTCCCTTACCCATCTGTCTATCGCCTCCTTTGAATTCCATGCTGTCACAGTTACCAGCCCTTTCAAGCTTAACATCCTTATCATTTATCGCCCTCCAGGTTCCCTCGGAGAGTTCATCAATGAGCTTGATGCCTTGATAAGCTCCTTTCCTGATGGACGGCTCACCTCTCACAGTTCTGGGCGACTTTAACCTCCCACGTCTACCTTTGACTCATTCCTCTCTGCCTCCTTCTTTCCACTCCTCTCCTCTTTTGACCTCACCCTCTCACCTTCCCCCCCTACTCACAAGGCAGGCAATACGCTCGACCTCATCTTTACTAGATGCTTTTCTTCCACTAACCTCATTGCAACTCCCCTCCAAGTCTCCGACCACTACCTTGCATCCTTTTCCCTCTCGCTCTCATCCAACACCTCCCACACTGCCCCTACTCGGATGGTATCGCGCCGTCCCAACCTTCGCTCTCTCTCCCCCGCTACTCTCTCCTCTTCCATCCTATCATCTCTTCCCTCCGCTCAAACCTTCTCCAACCTATCTCCTGATTCTGCCTCCTCAACCCTCCTCTCCTCCCTCTCTGCATCCTTTGACTCTCTATGTCCCCTATCCTCCAGGCCGGCCCGGTCCTCCCTCCCGCTCCGTGGCTCGATGACTCATTGCGAGCTCACAGAACATTTCCGGGCAGCCGAGCGGAAATGGAGGAAAACTCGCCTCCCTGCGGACCTGGCATCCTTTCACTCCCTCCTCTCTACATTTTCCTCCTCTGTCTCTGCTGCTAAAGCCACTTTCTACCACGCTAAATTCCAAGCATCTGCCTCTAACCCTAGGAAGCTCTTTGCCACCTTCTCCTCCCTCCTGAATCCTCCTCCCCCCCCTCCTCCCTCTCTGCAGACGACTTCGTCAACCATTTTGAAAGAAGGTCGACGACATCCGATCCTCGTTTGCTAAGTCAAACGACACCGCTGGTTCTGCTCACACTGCCCTACCCTGTGCTCTGACCTCTTTCTCCCCTCTCTCTCCAGATGAAATCTCGCGTCTTGTGACGGCCGGCCGCCCAACAACCTGCCCGCTTGACCCTATCCCCCCCCCTCTTCTCCAGACCATTTCCGGAGACCTTCTCCCTTACCTCACCTCGCTCATCAACTCATCACTGACCGCTGGCTACGTCCCTTCCGTCTTCAAGAGAGCGAGAGTTGCACCCCTTCTGAAAAAACCTACACTCGATCCCTCCGATGTCAACAATTACAGACCAGTATCCCTTCTTTCTTTTCTCTCCAAAACTCTTGAACGTGCCGTCCTTGGCCAGCTCTCCCGCTATCTCTCTCTGAATGACCTTCTTGATCCAAATCAGTCAGGTTTCAAGACTAGTCATTCAACTGAGACTGCTCTCCTCTGTATCACGGAGGCGCTCCGCACTGCTAAAGCTAACTCTCTCTCCTCTGCTCTCATCCTTCTAGATCTATCGGCTGCCTTCGATACTGTGAACCATCAGATCCTCCTCTCCACCCTCTCCGAGTTGGGCATCTCCGGCGCGGCCCACGCTTGGATTGCGTCCTACCTGACAGGTCGCTCCTACCAGGTGGCGTGGCGAGAATCTGTCTCCTCACCACGCGCTCTCACCACTGGTGTCCCCCAGGGCTCTGTTCTAGGCCCTCTCCTATTCTCGCTATACACCAAGTCACTTGGCTCTGTCATAACCTCACATGGTCTCTCCTATCATTGCTATGCAGACGACACACAACTAATCTTCTCCTTTCCCCCTTCTGATGACCAGGTGGCGAATCGCATCTCTGCATGTCTGGCAGACATATCAGTGTGGATGACGGATCACCACCTCGGCAAGACGGAGCTGCTCTTCCTCCCGGGGAAGGACTGCCCGTTCCATGATCTCGCCATCACGGTTGACAACTCCATTGTGTCCTCCTCCCAGAGCGCTAAGAACCTTGGTGTGATCCTGGACAACACCCTGTCGTTCTCAACCAACATCAAGGCGGTGGCCCATTCCTGCAGGTTCATGCTCTACAACATCCGCAGAGTACGACCCTGCCTCACACAGGAAGCGGCGCAGGTCCTAATCCAGGCACTTGTCATCTCCCGTCTGGATTACTGCAACTCGCTGTTGGCTGGGCTCCCTGCCTGTGCCATTAAACCCCTTCAACTCATCCAGAATGCCGCAGCCCGTCTGGTGTTCAACCTTCCCAAGTTCTCTCACGTCACCCCGCTCCTCCGTTCTCTCCACTGGCTTCCAGTTGAAGTCGCATCTGCTACAAGACCATGGTGATTGCCTACGGAGCTGTGAGGGAACGGCACCTCAGTACCTCCAGGCTCTGATCAGGCCCTACACCCAAACAAGGGCACTGCGTTCATCCACCTCTGGCCTGCTCGCCTCCCTACCACTGAGGAAGTACAGCTCCCGCTCAGCCCAGTCAAAACTGTTCGCTGCTCTGGCCCCCAATGGTGGAACAAACTCCCTCACGACGCCAGGACAGCGGAGTCAATCACCACCTTCCGGAGACACCTGAAACCCCACCTCTTTAAGGAATACCTAGGATAGGATAAGTGTTCCCTCTTCCCCCCTTTAAGATTTAGATGCACTATTGTAAAGTGACTGCTCCACTGGATGTCATAAGGTGAATGCACCAATTTGTAAGTCGCTCTGGATAAGAGCGTCTGCTAAATGACTTAAATGTAAATGTAAATGTATGAAAAGGATCAATGAAATCACCAGGTAGCCTATTGCTGTTGCGAAGACTTGACTATAGCAGATTGCTTTAGTGTGTTTTACGTGGATAATATAAATGTACTGTTTTTGCCAGGCAAGTGCTTTCTAGTCACTAATCTGGATAGGCGCTTTCCCGCCTTTGCGCACCAATGCTAATGACTGGTCATTGGTGTTCTGAAGCACAGATTATGTTTTTGAGAGAACCACTGGTCTAGAAAAGGTGTATTTAAATCTGACCTATCAGGTGTGGAGTACTGCTGGTTCTGTTATACCTGTTAATTCATTGCACCCATTTGGTGTCCCAGGTCTAAAATCAGTCAAGAAGGGAATACATTTTTTTTTAAAGGCAACAGAACTGGTTTCGAGGTCCAGATTTGACTTGAAGAGTCTAGAATTTTAAGAAAAGCAAGGCAGCTCAAATAAACCTCAGTCATTGTTAGAGATTGTCTCCAGGGTGAATTAGGAACCCATGTAGACAGATGACATCTCTGGCCCCTGTCACCGTCAACAGGACTGGCAGGAGGGTATGCGTTGTGGAGGTGGGGATGTTTCTTTCAAGGTTATTAAATGCCTGGTTGAGAGTCATAGCAGGTGTGGAAAAACCAGGGTGGAAAAAGTTTCCAATTGTCATACTTGAGTAAAAGTAAAGACACCTTAACAGAAAATGACTCAAGTAAAAGTCATCTAGTAAAATGGTTGGTTTTAAATATACTTAAGTATCAAAGTATAAATCATTTCAAATTCCTTATTAAGCAAGCAGGACGGCACAATTTTATTTATTTATTTATGGATAGCCGGGAGCACACTCCAAAACTCAGACATCACTTGCAAACGAAGCATTTGTTTCCCTCGACTGAATCTAGCTGCTCATATGGACTCCACTATCCAGCATGCCCCAGGGGGTGGGACGACCTCAATCCCCCACCCTCTGCATCGGGTATCCCAGTTAGGCAATATGTTTAGTGTTTCCTTGACAACTTGGTAATTGAATTTATACTTAAACTGATGTAGAAAGACGGACGAGCTCAAAGCCTCAAACAATGAGGCCTTCTGAAGAATGCTGTGTAATTATCTAATACCAGGAATGAGAAAATAACTAACAAGCACTTTTAAACCCACACACAGCTCAGCTCAAACAGCAGAGAGGGAGTGTGAGCCCAGAGTATAGTGAAAGTCCTGAACAGAGCAATTTATAGGTTGTGTGATATTAAGAGTAATATCACTTAAAACTGGTCAATTGTACACAAGGTCCAACCAAAATGTGACTTCCATTTTTAACCCAACCCCTCCAAAAGACACACATACAGGGTTGTTGGAGAAGTGTGGGGGGCTGCCACACTGAGCAACCAGGGAGCTGTTGTTGTGGGGGGTTAAGGGCCTTGCTCAAGGGCACAACGGCAGGCAAATGCATCTAGGATTTGATACCGGCAACTTTCTGGTTGCCAGCTCACTTCTTGGACAATTTGTCCTGTTGGACCCGGGATTCGTACTGGAAACCCTCCGGTTGCTGCCTTCCCTCTAACGGCTGGCTACCTGCAACCTTCCTTGCAGTGGAGCATGCAAGCACACACAGGTCCGTGTATGCTGACACACGTTCCTGAAAAGGCAGAGAGAGTACTGCTATCAAATTCCATTCAAATGTAGTGGTTGGCTGTGCTAGCGGGCAGCTTAGGTCAGGGTTAGAGCTGAAGCCTCAGTTTGCCATGTCATGTGTAACGTTTGGTAACAGCATCCTGTTGTAATCTACTGTTCTATAGAGCTCTAGGACTGTGACTGGGCGGCTTGATGAAACTGAGGTGCACTCCACTCACTTCATTCTAAAAGTCATAATAGATTATTTGTAGGTTTTATTTGGGGATACGGGTGTGTCTGGTTGGTTTGTGGCCAGTGTGTGCTCTACAGAGCCTCTTTTGTGCTTTAGGCTGCTGCAGCATGGAACAGAGAGACAAGTGTGCAGCTGGCACACAGATACTTGATACTCATTGTGCGTTTGAGTTTGTTTCGGTGTGTGTGTGTGTGTGTGTGTGTGTGTGTGTGTGTGTGTGTGTGTGTGTGTGTGTGTGTGTGTGTGTGTGTGTGTGTGTGTGTGTGTGTGTGTGTGTGTGTGTGTGTGTGTGTGTGTACACGACTTTAACTATACTTGTGGGGACCAGTTATACAAGAATGTGTGTGTGAAGGCTATGTAATGCCTGTACATGTATGAGTCTTGCGTCAGTAACCAATAACACTCATCTGTCAGGCTGCAGTGGAACAAAGTTAGGAGCCACACACTGCCTCCCCCTGCTATCAATGACAGCCACAAACACACATTATTAGACTGCTTATTTTCCACCTGCTCCTAGTTCCACTATGCCGGTAACCCTTGCTCTCTCCAGTAGAACATGATAGAACAGGAACTAACTAACTACTGGAGAGAGCAAGGGTTACTGGCATAGTGGAACTAGGAGCAGGTGGAAAATGACTTTCTGGCTGGCCACACCCACTCCTGTCCATAGGGGCACTCAAGGACAAAGTAGCTGATCTAGGATCAGTTTACCCTCAATGCTAAATCAATTAGCCTAACCCTCGATGGGATGAGAATACCCGATGTGGCTCTGGATCGCGGTCGGGGAAAACATCAATGGAAGAGACTCCGAGGTAGGCTGGCTAAAATCAGAGTACTATAGAGTAGGTGTGTAGTAAGCCTGTCTTTATCTACGGGACTGAGCTGGTGTAGATGGCAGAACACAGAGAGACGTCGCTAAGACCGAGCCGTCTGACTGGCGTCCACACAGGGAGACTGACAGAAGAAGCCACGACACAGAGGCTAAAAATGTTAAAACATGTCTGGCGGAGACATTTCACTGACTGGGCTCTTATCCCGTCAGTGTCGATCAGGACCTGAGCACTGAGCACTCGGGCAAAATGTGAAAAGTACCTGCTGGAACACTGGGATTATGTCATTCTCTCAGAAAGAATGGCTTGTGTTGACTTCTGTTATTCATTAACTGTACAGTTGAAGACACAACTAATTGAAAGTAAAACTTGCCAACTGTGTTACTACAGAACAGGGCTCTTCAAATCTGAGCCTGGAGGGCCGGAGTACTGCTGGGTTTCTGTTCTACCCGTTCTGACAATTCATTTCACCCACCTGGTGTCGCAGTCACCGGTAAGAAGGGAAGATTGACTCAAAGCACCGATTTGTATATATAAAATAAAAACTAGGTAGGGTTAGGTAGTGCTACTCGGCTGTACCGGCGCCAAAACGCCAGTCATTTTCACCCAATAGTTTGTTCTCCATTTTTTAAAACAGTGAGCCAACATGGTTTTCAGCACTTCTTTCTATGACTGATCAAAACAACTCATTTGCTCATGCTCCCGTCTCTCTGCAGCAGACACACACAGAGCAATGTTTCTGGAACATCAAACCGGTATTGAACCGCAATACATATTGTAAGTGCACCTCAGTACAGTGATAATATCGTATGGTGAGGTCTCTGGCAGTTCCCAGGCCTAATCAACAATGGAACTGACTTGGAGGTCCAGATTTGAATTAGCCTGCTATGAAACATGGTGGGACTGGTCAAGGTGAAACTGCCTCTATAAACACTACTGATTAAATTAAAGTGTGTTTACAGCGTTTGTGAATCCAGGGGTCATGAGAACAACAACGGTATGACAGTAGCTTGCCCAAGGCGCTCTCAAACCCCACGGAAAAACAAAATTGCCAAGAAGAATTTCCAATCTGTCCGTCCTCCTAAATCTCCTACAATCCCCCTGTGAGCTGGCCGACTAATCAGGGCACAGGGATTCTCAGCCCAGCTGTGGGTGGGCAGTGTTGAGTGAAAACAAACTTCTATCCACTGCAGAGAGAAAACTACGCTATGATCACAGTAAAACCACAACACAGTTATAGTAGTTAGAGTCGGGGGGGGGGGGGGGGGGGGGGGGCTCTTCCGCTGATGGGGTTTACTCTGACGAACAGGGATTTACACAAACGGAAAGAAAAGCAATAAACAGTCTGGAGGGGCCTGCTTCCTGAAGGAGGGAGAGCGAGAACGCAGGTCTGAGGAGAGAATAGAGATGATCCTGCTAAAGGCAAAGCCGCATGATCTCTCTGAAAGATCGGGATCTAAGAGAGTGACTGGAGAAGTAGGAAGTTCATGGGAAAATCCCTACTCTCCAGTATTCAAAATGAACTTGTGTGTGCGTGTGTCTGTGTTTTCCTGGTTGGATTCTGGGCAGAGAGACAGATGGACAAACATATTGAGAAGCGGAGGAGAAGGTTGCAAGGGTGTATCATTAGTTAAAGAGTGTTTTCCTAGCCAGACGTGTATGTCACTAACTGTGTGTACGTGAGGGAAGGGGGTCACTAACTGGCCACGCCTTCTTTCCCCAAACACACAATCAAAAAGGATTGGCGCGGAGAGAAGGGAATTCCAAGGATTCCTAACCAGCCGTAGGAGCTTGGGCTTGAGTGGGAGTGTGTGTGTGAAGCATGAGTTGGCTGGTGTGTGTGTGTGTCACTGCTGAGGAACTTATGGAATTTTCCTTGTTGGCCCCCTGACAAGGAGGGGGTGTAAGCATGCCCTTTCCCACACCCAGCTCTTCTCTTCGGTGAGCCAGAGACACAGAAATGGAGGAGAGGAGATGAGGAAATAAGGAAGGGAGGAACTGAGGAGTCTCTACAGCGCTCTGAAGTACACACAGCTGGGTTTGGAACATCACACACACACCACTCTGGGTCAGTCTCTGGACCAGTCTTCCGCAATAAGCTAAATCAGCCACTTCTGTTTGGTGTGAGGGACGAACACCTGGGCCTTTTGCCAACCTCTATTACGTCTCTTCACACACACACACACACAGGTTTGGGGACTACTTACGCATTGCAGTATGGTCTCTTTTCAAAGCCTTTGTAATTCTTCATGTTTAGAGTCATTTTGCAGATCTCACAGCTGAAGCATCCTTTGTGCCAGTACTGTCAGAGAGGGAGAGAGGGAGAGAGGGAGAGAGGGAGAGAGGGAGAGAGGGAGAGAGGGAGAGAGGGAGAGAGGGAGAGAGGGGAGAGAGGGAGAGAGAGGAGGGAGAGAGGGAGAGAGAGGAGGGAGAGAGGGAGAGAGGGAGAGAGGGAGAGAGGGAGAGAGGGAGAGAGGGAGAGAGGGAGAGAGGGAGAGAGGGGGAGGAGAGAGGGAGAGAGGGAGAGAGGGAGAGAGGGAGAGAGGAGAGAGGGAGAGAGGGGGAGAGAGGGAGAGAGGGAGAGAGGGAGAGAGGGAGAGAGGGAGAGAGGGAGAGAGGGAGAGAGGGGAGAGAGGGAGAGAGGGAGAGAGGGAGAGAGGGAGAGAGGGAGAGAGGGAGAGAGGGAGAGAGGGAGAGAGGGAGAGAGGGAGAGAGGGAGAGATTAGACATTAATTTCACTGTTCTCAATGCTAGCATGGAGGACCTAAACCACGCAGCATATTCACACCAGGAAGTGACATATTTGGATGAATAAGAACATAATCATCTTTTTTTAGCTGGAGAAAAGAGGGAGAACGGAGAAAGAGAGAGGTCTGTTTGTCCAGGCGCAGAGGGGTTAACGGTCACCAGACAACTTCCTCTTTCTCTGGGCATGTCTACACAGTGGTTATTTATAAGCCACGTCACAGGACGTGTGGCGTGTTTGCAAAACCCATGCGTGAAGCCCAGTGGCTGACTAGACACCGTTTAGAGCAGAGCCACATCCACTTTTAGAGAGAATTGCCAACGTCCACCATGACACCCCACCCATCTTCTGTAAAACTCCCTCATAGAACAAAGCAGCATTGAGGATCCCTGAACAGTTTTGGTCGTGTTTTAGAGATGAAACCTGCTGGCTTGAGCATCCTGTCAGAAAGCCCTTCTACCATGGTGGATGGAGAGGTAGTTGTGTGCATTTGAAAAGTCATTCCAACCACCCCAGGCATCCAGCGCACCTTCTTGGTACTCCACTAACGCCACTCGTAATGGTCAGCCACTCTCTGAAGAGGTTGCACAATGACGCAACCGTCTGAGGATACACACAGTGTTTAAATAAGAGCTAAATGTCCTGACAGGTTGTTAACCTAGCTGGCAGCATAATCAAAGCCTCAGTCACGCCGCCTTAATATTCCCTGGCCTTGTGTGGAGATCTAACGTTAATCAGAAACACACACACACGCGTCACACACATCTAGTGACTGACCCAGTTTCCCTGCCCTGACTCTACTCACCCATAGCCATTCACAACACTGCCAACAGAGCACATTGAGCTGTCTTAATGGGATGACTGACGGCTGGAAAAGACTCGTGTTCAGTTTGATTTGACCCCCTCTCTTCCTTTCTGTCCGTTCAGCTCTGCAAGCCTTGGTCTCCTTCTCTCCCTCTATCCATATTCACAACAGCCCTATCCTTCTTAGTCTCCCCCCCTCTCTCTCGACAGCAGGCTGATCTGTGGCCTGAGGGTTCAGAGGGGGACCGAGGGAGGGAGGCTGGAGGGAAAGAGGAAGGAACATGAAAGGAGGGAGAGAGCGAGGAGAGGGAGGGGTGGATGAGAGTAACACCAGGGAGTGAGGCTATGATCTGGCCGTTCCTGCTATCAAGGGAAGGCGAGAGAGAGAGGGAGAAAGATAGTCTTTATTAACGTGGCTCCGGGGTATTCTCTATTCAGCCATTCCTTTTTATCCCTCTCACGAAACATGTTCCACTACTTGCCTACACACACAAAGCACATAAATAAGACAGCCCACTGAAGCAGATAGACAAACATGCATTCATTCAAATTACGGCTGGGGGTATCCATCAGGTCTAGAGGTCGACCCGACTAATTGGCAAGGCCGATTATCTAGGGCCGGTTTCAAGTTTTCATAACAATCGGTAATCGTCGTTTTTGGATGCCGATTATAGCCGATTACATTGCAATCCACGAGGAGACAGCGTTGTGTATGGCAGGCTGACCACCTGTTACGCTAGTGCAGCAAGGAGCCAAGGTAAGTTGCTACTAGCATTAAACTGATCTTATAAAAAAACAATCAATTTGAACCTTTTTGGGATAGGGGGCAGCATTTTCACTTTTGGATGAATAGAGTGCCCAGACTGAACTGCCTCCTACTCTGTCCCAGATGCTAAAATATGCATATTATTAGTACTGGATAGAAAACACACTGAAGTTTCTAAAACGGTTTGAATGATGTCTACGAGTAGAACACAACTCATATGGCAGGCAAAAACCTGAGAAGAAATCCAAACAGGAAGTGAGAAGTCGATTTTCAAAACAGTGCCTAATGAAATCCGAATGAGGATGCACTTCCTAGGGCTTCCACAGGATTTAGAAACTGGTTTGAGGATTCTAATATAAAGGAGGGGCTCATAATAGCTCTGAGTGAGTGGTCTGGCAGAGAGCCTCGGTCTCATGAAGCGCGCTCCCGACAGAGTTTGCTCTCGTTCCAATGCTTTTCTTCAGCCAATGAAATTCTCCAGTTGGAACCTTATTGATGATTTATGTTCAAAGCATCCTAAAGATTGATTGCATACATAATTTGACTTGTTTCTACCGACTGTAACGGAACTTTGAGTTTTTGTCTGGAGAAAGTGCTCGCAACTCATGAAGATGGATTACTGGGCTGAACACACTAACAACAAGTGGCTAAATTATGGGCTTTATGGAACAAATCAGAAATTTATTGTCAAACTGGGATTCCTGGGAGTGCCTTCTGATAAAGATCAAAGGTAAATGAATATTTAGTGGGTTTTTTCTAGCTTCTGTTGACACCAAAATGGCAGATATTCCGCTGGCTGTTTTGGGTTCTGAGCACCGTTCTCAGATTATGCTTTTTCCGTAAAGTTTTTTTGAAATCTGACACAGCGGTTGAATAGAGGACAAGTTTCTTTAATTCAGTGAATTACACTTGCATCTTTTATCAATGTTTATTATGAGTATTTCTGCAAAATCACCGGATGTTTTGGAATCAAAACATTACTGCACTTAACACGCCAATGTACAATGAGATTTTTGGATATAAATATATGTACATTATCGAACAAAACATACATGTATTGTGTAACATGAAGTCCTCTGATGAAGATAATCAAAGGTTAGTGATGAATTTTATCTATATTTTTGCTTTTTGTGACTCCTATCTTTGGCTGGAAAATGGCTGTGTGTGTTTTTGTGACTTGACTCTGACCTAACATAATCATATGTTGTGCTTTAGCTGTAAAGCATTTTTAAAATCGGACATGATGGGTAGATTAACAAGATGTTTAGCTTTCATTTGCTGTGTTGGATTTGTTAATGGGTGAAAGTTACATATTTAAACAAAATATTTTTGAATTTCTCACGCTGCCTTTTCAGCGGAAACGCTAGCGGAACCCCTGCCCTAGAAAGGTTAACATAATCACTAGTTACCTACACATGGTTGATGATATTACTAGGTAAACTAGCTTGTGCTGCGTTGAATATAATCAATGCGACGCCTGTTAATTTATCATCGAATCACAGCCGACTTCAACTTTGCCAAACAGGTGATGATTTAACAGCGCATTCGCAAAAAAAGCACAATCATTGCACCAATGTACCTAACCATAAACATCAATACACAACTATATTTTTTTAAACCTGCATATTTTGGTCAAAGAAATTCTCGTTAGCAGGCAATATTAACTAGGAAAATTGTGTCCTTCTCTTACGTTCAGTGTAAACAGAGTCAGGGTACATGCAGCAGTTTGGGCCACCTGGCTCATTGCGAACTGTGTGAAGACCATTTCTTCCTAACAAAGACAGTAATTAATTTGCCAGAATTTTACATAACTATGACATAACATTGAAGGTTGTGCAATGTAACAGCAATATTTAGAGTTAGGGTTGCCACCCCTTTGATAAAATACGGAACGTGTCCGTATTTCACAGAAAGAATAAACGTTTTGTTTAAGGCTCGTATAATGAAGTCTATGATTTGATATAGCAGTCTGACTGAACAGTGGTAGGCAGCAGCAGGCTCGTAAGCATTCATTCAAACAGCACTTTCCTGCAGATCGTTGCAATGTTTGAAGCACAGCGCTGTTTATGACTCCAAGCCTATCAACTCCCGAGATTGGGCTGGCCATACTATAGTGCCTATAAGAACATCCAATAGTCAAAGGTATATGAAATTTAGAAAATGGTAGAAATAAAAAAAAATGGTAGAGAGAAATAGTCCAACAAATACTATATTAACTACAACCTAAAACCTCTTACCTGGGAATATTGAAGTCTCATGTTAAAAGGAACCACCAACTTTCATATGTTCTCATGTTCTGAGCAAGGAACTTAAACGTTAGCTTTCTTACATGGCACATATTGCTCTTTTACTTTCTTCTCCAACACTTTGTTTTTGAATTATTTAAACCAAATTGAACATGTTTCATTATTTATTTGAGACTAAATTGATTTAATTTATGTATATTATTAAGTTAAAATAAAAGTGTTAATTCAGTAATGTTGTAGATATATATATATATTTACACACAGTGGGGCAAAAAAGTATTTCGTCAGCCACCAATTGTGCAAGTTCTCCCACTTAAAAAGATGAGGCCTGTAATTTTCATCATAGGTACACTTCAACTATGACAAACAAAATAAGAAAAAAATCCAGAAAATCAGATCGTAGGATTTTTAATGAATTTATTTGCTAATTATGGTGGAAAATAATTATTTGGTCACCTACAAACAAGCAAGATTTCTGGCTCTCACAGACCTGTAACTTCTTCTTTAAGAGGCTCCTCTGTCCTCCACTCGTTACCTGTATTAATGGCACCTGTTTGAACTTGTTATCAGTATAAAAGACACCTGTCCACAACCTACAGTGACTAGGGGAGGATTGTAGAACAAGGAGTGTTTCCAAAACATATAGCAGGGATTCCTGGATGCAGTTTATCCACTACAGGACAAAAGCTTTTGCCTTAAATCCATGACTCCATTCACTCCGATACCTTTTCAGAATTCAAGTCTGGTGTGTTCTCACACTGGCCTTTACCGACGGACCACCCAGGACTGTGTGTGTGAAGCTGCTGACCAGCAGAGCCGGGCTGAGGCAGACAAAGGAGTGGGCTCATTCGGGACACAGGCCCTGGTCAATGGAGCCCTGATCCAGAGCCAGCCAGCAACACTGGGCCAAACCTATACCTCAACCACACTACACAGGCCCAGTCAGAGAGAGAAGACCCACTGGCAGATGCATCGTCTTTGCCTCTCCCTCTGTGGCTCTGGCATGTCAAATCGCTGACAGATCAAAACACCACCACTGTGTGGGTAGTTTACATTTCTACTAAATCTAGGCCTCAGCTTTTTCCAGATGTGGTGGCCATTTTAGAAGGCGTCTGTCCACCTGTCTAAATATTCATCCCAATCTCATGTCTCAACTCCAGCCTCTCTGTTGCCATATTCTCTACATTCCCTCCGGGCATCTCCCCTAATCTGTAATCCTAATCTGTGTTATTGAGAAGCGATGGATAAACAAATAGAACAAAGGGAGAGCCAATAGAGGAGTGTGTGACTGCGGGTGCTAATGCCGCAAGCGGAGGGGTAAAGATGAGCTGAATGGCAGCAGTGGACTTTGAACCTGTGTTTACCGGGGTAAACGCAATATTGACCTAGGGTGAATTCCAGTTCCATAGAGAACAGGCTTGGATTGCAGCCATGTCAACAACAACAAAAGGAATACCTGGCCTTCACCGAAACCTGCTAACCCACCAGGTCAGGACTACACCTCCCACAGATCCCATGACCATCTCTGGGACCAATACACTACCGAGAGACAAGGAGAGGAGGAGCGATTCATTTAGAACGAGGGAATGAGACTGTCAGTGTTCAGACTCCAGACAAACCCGGCTGGGGCCTGAGTGGGTGCTGAGGCTGGATCAGGCTGTCAAGTAAGAGAATCAGGACACTGCAGAAACCAAGGCCGAGAAAATGTGATCCAGTAAAAAGCAGGACTGTCTCCCTGCATCAGCACAGCTCCGGGGCATGCCTGTCTGTCAGCGGGGGCCCAGTACTAAATGTTGTGAACGTGCTCGGTCAGCCTAACGATCCCTCAGACTGTGGCCGAGACCCCGGCCAGTATGGACAGACCCCAGGCTATAGGAGGCACTCCAGACACGTTGACTGGCTGTGTGCACACCCGATAGGGACACTACTACACTCACAAGGTTGACACACACACTCATTCACTGTGTGTGTGTGTTGCCTCAGTGAGCCCACATCTGGCTGCCACTAACTCAGGGTTTCCCCAAACTTAGTCCTCAGAACCCTAAGGGGTGCACAGCTGATTCAAATAATAAACTAATCATAAAGCTTTGATCAGCTGTGTAGTGCTGTGTAGTAGAGGTCGACCGATTAATCGGAATGGCCGATTAATTAGGGCCCATTTCAAGTTGTCATAACAATCCAATTTTTTTTTATACCTTTATTTAACTAGGCAAGTCAGTTAAGAACACATTCTTATTTTCAATGACGACCTAGGAACGGTGGGTTAACTGCCTTGTTCAGGGGCAGAACGACAGACTTTCACCTTGTCAGCTCGGGGGATCCAATCTAGCAACTGTACAGTTAACTAGTCCAACGCTATAACCACCTGCCTCTCGTTGCACTCCACAAGGAGACTGCCTGTTACGCAAATGCAGTAAGACATGGTAAGTTAGCTAGCTAGCTAGCATTAAACTTATCTTATAAAAAACAATCAATCATAATCATTAGTTAACTACAGATGGTTGATGATATTACTAGTTGTCCTGCGTTGCATATAATCGATGCAACGCTGGGGGATGATTTAACAAAAGCGCAAAAAAAGCACAATCGTTAAATGACACACCATAAACACCAATGCCTTTCTTAAAATCAATACACAGAAGTATATATTTTTAAACCTGCATATTTAGCTCAAATAAATTCAGGTTAGCAGGTAATATTAACCAGGTGAAATTGTATAACTTCTCTTGCATTCATTGCACGCAGAGTCAGGGTATATGCAACAGTTTGGGCTGCCTAATTTGCCAGAATTATCGTAATTATGACATAACATTGAAGGTTGTGCAATGTAACAAGAATATTTAGACTTAGGGATGCCACCTCTGTTAGATAAAATACCGAAACTGTTCCATATTTCACTGAAATAATAAATGTTTTGTTTTCAAAATGATAGTATCCGGATTCGACCATATTAATGACCAAAGGCTCATATTTCTGTGTGTTATGTTATAATTAAGTCTATGATTTGATAGAGCAGTCTGACTGAGCGATGGTGGGCAGCAGCAGGCTCATAAGCATTAATTCAAACAACACTTGCTTGCGTTTTGCCAGCAGATGTTCGCAAGCACAGCTCTGTTTATGACTTCAAGCCTATCAGCCTAATGGCTGGTGTAACCGATGTGAAATGACTAGCTAGTTAGCAGGGTGACCGCTAATAGCGTTTCAAACGTCACTCGCTCTGAGACTTGGAGTAGTTATTCCCCTTGCTCAGCAAGGGCCGCGGCATTTGTGGAGCGATAGGTAACGCTGCTTCGAGTGTGGCTGTTGTCGAGGTGTTCCTGGTTCGAGCCCAGGTAGGGGGGAGGAGAGGGACGGAAGCTATACTGTTACACTGGCAATACTATAGTGCCTATAAGAACATCCAATAGTCAAAGGTATATGAAATACAAATGGTATAGAGAGAAATAGTCCTATAATTCCTATATTAACTACAACCTAAAACTTCTTTATCTGGGAATATTGAAGACTCATGTTAAAAGGAACCACCAACTTTCATGTTCTGAGCAACATGGCACAAATTGCACTTTTACCTTCTTCTCCAACACTTTGTTTTTGCATTATTTAAACCAAATTGAACATGTTTCATTATTTATTTGAGGCTAAATTGATTTTTATTGATGTATTATATTAAGTTAAAATAAGTGCTCTTTCTGTATTGTTGTAATTGTCATTATCACAAATAAATAAATAAAAACCGGTCGATTAAACAGTATCGGCTTTTTTTGGGGTCCTCCAATAATCGGTATCAGCGTTGAAAAATCATACTCGGTCGACCTCTACTGTGTAGTGCTGGGGCAACCAAAAATGTGCACAGAGTTTGGGAATTGCTACACCAACTCATTAAAGCCCACTGTTAATTATTGACCTACCTGATGCATTTGCTTTTACCACACTCAACTGCTTATGTTGGCCAGTGGGAGAAGCACAGCACTTGCTAAAATATGCACTTAACACGCATGAACAGACCACTTGTGGTGTGTGTGGGGAGATCTGCTGTAGTGTGCTTAGACAGAGACACCGCCTTGCCCGGCACCAAACCATTCTGAAATCCCCGATTGTGGAGAGCTGAGAAACTCAGAGCATTTTGGTATAATGTTGACTCACTTGTTTCTGGACAGGAAGCCCACACCCAGCTTGAACTGTGAATTTACAGTTGGTCTGAACAGTCCCTTTTCCACAGTCTTTTCCTAAATCCTCCATCTCACACACAGAGAACAGGAAAATCAAATCTCTCTGTATTCCTATTAATAGCACCATAGTATTGAGAGCAATGGGTGTCCCAGTTCCATAGACTCGCATACAGAGCAGAGAACTAACTACCTTACCAAGTCACCTGACCAGGGAAGCAACGCATGAGTCACTACCTCAGGTGACTGACTCCATGGACTCTGCCTCTGATCTGAGTCACAAACGGAGGCGACTGGCTGGAAAAACCGCTCACCCCTCGGACAACATTAATCAGATTTTAAAATATATTCCATCTGAATTTTGCCCAACCATTTAAATAGGCCGAAGCTCATTTCAATGGAAAAACATTGAATTACATGACTTGCTTGTCCGTATCAGAAAGGCCTATTTGAATAAGATCAACTGACAGATCATCAGTGTTAGTCATTGACGCCGTGTATTTGAATGAGCCTGTTATAAACAGTGTCTGTAGAACAGTCCAGTCAGTGCTGACAGGCGGTAGGCAGACTAGCGTGCAGAGAGTTGGCACTGTTGATCCTGATGAGATAGCCGGGGGGGCTATTTGGGGAAAGAGGGGTTTTGCATATGTTTTTTGCAGAGCAACAGTGTATGAGGCTTGTGCCTGTGGGGGTGTGACTGCATCAGCCAAGATGATGATGAGCGGGGGAGTGGACATGACTCCGCTACAGGGGAGGAGTTGAGTTTGACCTCTCAGCATGCCTTAAAATGATGGTGGCGGTATCTGTTGGTTTAGTCAACAGATTGCATTCTGACCTTTGACCTAACTAAGACGTTGTACCATGCAGGGTTGTGTCTGGATCAAAGGGAGCTTACCGTGGTGGGTGTCGCAGGGGGTGCAGTAGATTGTTAGTGCGGCAGATTTTTTAAATACTTCTTTTAGCATTCTAAGCCAATTTCCTTCAATTCTACACATTTATGTTAATACATTTTTGCATTTGACCTTTATTTAACTAGGCAAGCCCGTTAACAACAAACTCTTATTTACAATGACGGCCTACTTACCTATGGAGCAGAGAGACATTTTTGCTCTTTAAAGCCATTTTCCTGCAATTCTACCATAGAGATGAGAAAATGTTGCTGTTATAAAGACAATTCTCTGCAATGTTCTGCATTTTGACATGGCTAATGCAGTGTTCTTCTGCTAAAACATCAAATCTACACCTCTAAATCAATTATTTTCGGAATGGTCAAATCTCCCTTACTGTCTAGCTTTAATTAATTGTTAGTTCTCAAAGATTCAATTATTTTAAAATATATAGGTCCATAATCTTTTCTAAAAAAATATTTGACCTTTATTTAACTATGCAAGTCAGTTAAGAACAAATTCTTATTTTCAATGACGGCCTAAGAACAGTGCCTTGTTCAGGGGCAGAATGACAGATTTTTACCTTGTCAGCTTGGGGATTTGATCTTGCAACCTTTCGGTTATATATTTATATATTGACACTGAAAGCGTTTTTCCAGTCCCAATTTAATTAAATCATTTTAAAACAGGAGGCACAATAAATCTTAATCTTATCCTCCAGGGCTCTATTTTATAATATCTGGAACGTGATTAGACCTAACCATAACCAATTTCAGAAAGTGGTACTAAAATGTAAAAAAATAAAATAAAAAGCACAATTTGATCATCTAAAATGCACCTTGAAGGAATGTCACTGATGAGGTGAGCCTTGTTCGCCTGTTTATGCACACCATCTTTGGGGGTGACCAGTGAGATATACCTGCTGGAGCGCTAGCTACGAGTGGATAACCTGTAGCCAGTGGGTGTATTACCATGACTGAACATACCATGCCATTACCATACCATGACTAAAAGGTGTATTACCATGACTGACCAGCCTCAGTTCCTCTTTCAAATTACCCACATGGGTATAACCAATGAGGAGATGGCACATGGGTATCTGCTTCTATAAACCAACGAGGAGATGGGAGAGGCAGGACTTCCACAGTGTTCAGTCACAAATAGAACTGACTTCTATTTTAGCTCCTGGCAACGCAGATGCTCGTTGGCACACGTGAGCAGTGTGGGTGCAATGATTGAAGAACATGTACGTGTACAAGTATTTTGCGACGCCAGCGGTGTGGTCAGCATGTAAGCTAGGGCTGGGCGATTTGACCAAAATATCATATGCTATTTTTCAAATCTGACTGTATTTTATGTTTTTGATTAATTCAAGTTGAAAATTGACTTTATGAGTAGTGTGTGACCGACCCTAGGGTGGCAACACATACATTCTAGATCAAAACACTTGGGTGAACTTTTGGAATCATGGAAATATATTTATTATAATTCTATAGTTAGAATAGAAATAATAGTGGTTACTTTGAATACAGTGATGTTTGACATGACAACGAATGAAAATGCCATGGATGAGTTATTGTGACAGGGTAGGAACCAAAGTTCCTATAATTTTTGGCTACATTAAATCTTTATTCATATAGCCAACATATTCATGCTTCGCATATTCCTCTTTGATTTAGAAGACACTGTTGCACAAACAACTTGCTGATTTAGGCCTCCACCAGCACTAGCCAGCTAACTAGCAATTAGCATTAGTGGCTAACACAATTTAGCTTAACTTGCTAAGAAAATACAAACTAGCTGTCTGCAGACGTAAGAAAGAAACTAATATTGTAATTATACAACAATTGTGGATTTATATTAAGATCAAATTGGGAACATTGTTGCATGTGCTGCATTGACCATACAGACTGAATGAAAGTGTCCCGTGGTCAAGCAACAACAAATGCACTCCTTGAGTGACATGGGGTGGGACTAGGTCTGTGTGGAAAGCGGCGTGGAGAGAGAGAGCGGAGAGGGATGACTCAAGTAGCGGGGTAAACTATAAAAATGGACGTCACACACTGCATATCACATTTAACAGACCAAACATTCAAATACCGTTATAGAAGGTAAAGTAAAAACCCAAACCGGTCCCTGCATCAATACCGGTATATAGTAAAAAAACGGTATACCGCCTAGCCCTAATGTAAGCTACGGCTTATATATAGAAAATCAGTAAAACTGAGTCCTAAACCAAAAATCCAAGGCTGTGACATTGAATGATCTTTTTAAAGAGCTTTTATCAAGTTAGCTTATCTACGCGTTCCGACGTGTTACCTTGCATGTTAAGAGCCGATATTGGAGTCGGAACAGGAGACAAGAGACGTTGTTTTATTCTTTAGGGCCTTATGTGCTTCCCCTCCCTGAACCAGCCCTTCTTCCAGAGTTGAAGAAGATCACGGGTTTCTCTCTCCCTACTCTCCCCCTCTACCTGCGGGGGGGGGGGGGGGGGTTCTGCTTTTCAAAGAGGAGAGGAACTTATCTGTGAGCTTCTTCCCTGCTGGGCAGAAACAGATAAAGCCTTCACCCTACTGCCTGGGCCGCTCACACCCAGGTACACACGTTTGAAGCCACAGAGCAGACGTATAGTGGTATTTATGTCAATGAAATATTGATAAAGCAGGCAGGCAGAGTCCTTGCAGAACGGGTTGCCCATAGGGAGAGAGAGAGAACGTCCATCCAAATGAAAATAAAGTATAGGCACGAGTCACAGACACAGGGTAGAAGGCACACATTGAGAATGCGATGACCTGTATACAGAATCTCCCACAATATAACAGAGACTCCCAGAACGCAGAAACACAGACGCACACATTAACATCAATCATGCACACAGTCAAACAAATCCAATACGCACACAGCCATGTTTCCAGGTTTGGTTAAACCAGGTTTGCATAGTGTGTACAGTCGGGCACTATGGTTATGAATAATCTACTATCTGGCAAACTCCCATCTCCTGCAGTTAACCCTTACAGTGAAGCCCCTGGTCCTCAAGATCACTCATCTGTTTCGATAGCTAGGAGGACTTGTCAAAAACCTCTGAAGCATAGTACTGCATTACTAACAGGCAACATCAACATATTGAAAGCAAGACAGATAAGTATGTCTAATCTCTTAAGTCTCACATAACATTTCCTGTCTTTACCCCTCAACCTCAGGTGCCCCCTCCTGCAGATCCCAGCCCCGTCCCACTATAATGAAATGCAGGGTGGCAGACAAACTAGCATCTATGACCCAGCTTCTCCACAGCACAGCCCCATACATTACACAAGACAGTTTGTCAGGTAAGCAAGTATTCAGCGGTCGCCGAGGGAACTGCACGCTGCAGCCTTGACTACCCTGGCTGCCTTCACCTGAACCAGACTGGAAAAACTGCCGCCTGTCACGGCTGGCCTCGTCTGGTTTAAACAAACGAGAAGGGCAGCCAGTGCCCAGAAGGGGAATAGGGAGGTTGTTTTCATGTCTGAGGAGGAGAGCGCTGATGCGGAATAGCAGCTAAGACAGACGCTCCCTGGGCTCAGAGGGGGAGACAGGCAGTACAGCAGGCCTCTGACAGAGCACATTTTTATGGGAGTGTCTGTCTGCCGGAATGTGCGCTGCTTCGGGGCAGCGTGCTCACGATTTTCCAGAGAACACGGCAGCGGTTCTGCTTAATGTTCAGTTCACCTGATTTCTAGCCAGAACACCCAGAAACAGTTTACATGAATATGTACGGGATAGTTTTATTTTAGGATCTACATTTCAATCCAAGGTCAGGGTTGTCAATTTCATCTCCATCCTGTTGGAGAACAATAAATAGGGCCTTGTTCTTTCGCAACAGGGAGTAAGAGGAGTTCAAACCCATGGGCGTGCAGTGCACACAAGTATTGGCATCTCTGATGTCTGGTAATGTGCGCTATCATCTCTCACCAGACGCCCCATCTATCGACCCAAATAGATTACACCCATTACGACTCCACAAGGCCTTCCCAATGTCCAGTAGACAATTTGTACCCCCCACCCCCGGCATCACTTGGCTGAGTGTGTAGAAAATGCCTATGCATCCTTCTCTCACCACAAAGGGTGACCCCGCCCACATCCTCCACTAGAGTCATACAATGTGCACTCTGCTCAGTGCGCTCTGGCAGCAAAAGTAACAGACCTTCAAATTACACAAAGAGGGACCACATGAGAATATGTGATTATTATAGCCTTGGCCTATCCTGTGTGCAAAAAGAAGTGGGTACAGGGATTGTGTGGTCCAGCTTGATTGACAAGAGTGTAAGGGAAAGGGAGATGCATTCAGTTGTACAACTGACTAGGTATTCAACTGAAATGTGTCTTCCGCATTTAACCCAACCCCTCTGAATCAGAGAGGTTCAGGTGGGCTGCCATAATTGATAACCACGTCTACCATGCCCGGGGAAAAGTGGGTTAACTGCCTTGCTCAGGGGCAGACCGTCAGATTTTTTAAACCTTGTCAGCTCAGGGATTGGATCCAGCAACCTTTCGGTTACTAGTCCAACGCTCTAACCACTTGGCTACATGTACCATAAAGGTAGTGTCCTTTCCGTTGACAGCATAAATAACAATGAGCTGCACAAGACAACATGCTGCAGAACATGTGTTACTGCAGTACTGAGTGACAAGAGACTAAACGGACAAGACCACAATAGTAGAGTGACTGCTTTATATTACACTTGCTAGCCTGTGCGTGCACACAAAGCCCTCGCAGATGGATGTTGTGACATTGTGTTTACTTTTTTTAAAGTATTGACAATTTCCCTTAAGGTGTGAAGCATGGCTCTGTTCCCTTTGAGTTTTAAATCTTCCACACTCTGATAGATTACACTTCCTTATCCGGAGTATCTTGTGTGAGCTGCTAGTAAACACTGGACTTTGATAAGGCACTGTATTGCAATTGAACAACCCCAAATTATTGTTCCAACCTGAAAAACCAAGATGCTTAGCTTGAGTCAAATTGACACTGACACAAATTACACCAGGAAGTTCTGGCTATGAAATTCGCGATGGTAACGCGTCACATGTTTATTTCTGGATTTGGAGAGAACTGAAACTAACGTCAGCAACTAACTTTGAAATCACGAACGTACTCATTTCGCTAGCTAGAACTGAAATGAACAATTTGGGCTAACCTAGTAAGATAGATTTCACAATGCAATGGAGTAAAAGTTCATCTGTGACCAGCAAACTAGTTCATCATAATTGATCGTTGTATGCCAATCAATCACAATCTGACACTGACTGGTCTTATATTTGGCTGATAGCAATGCTAACGACATTTCTGTCTTTGATAACGTTAGCTAGCTAACCAGACGTTAACGCAGCGAGCGAAACTGGCTTGTTTGTGGTGAAAACAGGAAACACTTCGTTCAAGCAATGAAATCTGTGAAAATCCAACGTGGCAAATGTGAAATAAATGTAAACGTCTAGTTAGCTAGATAACATTACTAATTAGTAAACCCAATTAGCTAGTTAGCTAAACGTTCATCAACAAATCAAAAGAGCAAGCTAGCTAACGTTATTAGTCTTTCACAATCACATCCACACAGACAGGTAACGTGCCATCTAGCTAATGTTAGTTAGCCTACCTGCCCAGGCATCACAAATCATTAAACACGCTAAAGAAATTTGTATTGAAAATGGAATGTATAATACACAAACATAAGCAGGGGCCTGCGAATTCAAATGTTTGGTTACAAATATTTGTTCCCTTACCTTGTCCAGACAATTCACTTTTTCCGTGGGGTACACGATTGTGCCACATCTGCCACACGACGGATTCATGTTTGAGGAATGCTGTGTAGTCGGATAAATTAAACGATAAAAACAAAAGTATCTGTCAAGTAAAAGTGTTCTTCCCAAACAATACGGGTCAAGTTTGACGGCTGGATTGATAAAATCCCGCAGATTGTTGTCGTTCTATCCGCACAGCTGGCTGTCAGTACACGAACCAGAGACGTAAAGCGCGGGCACGGCGCCTCTCTTTCCAATGCCGCGCTCCCGAGGAGAAAGGAAAGGGGGCGGTCCCACAAGGAGACGCTTGATTTCAGAGGCGACGTTATAATTGGATAAATCCCGTGATCAGATATCAATCTATGGAGATCGATCAGCGTATACTATATTTGATACTGAAATCCAACGCAAATAGCAATACTCAATGCTTTTCAGTTGGTTGATTCCATGGAATGCGGAACTAGATTTATCACACCACCAGCACTGGTCGTTACTAGTTACCACAGCCACAAAGTAATAAACTCCGCCTATTTCTAAAATGTATATTCTTTCAATTTGATTTTAAACCTAAACCCAACCTTATCCCTCAACTTAACCACACTGATTAACTTATGTCTAACCCTAATACTCAATTAAGACCAACAAACTAATTTTGTGTTGTTATGAATTTGTTTGATAAAGCCAATTTACTTTGTGGCTGTGCTATCTAGTGGAAACCACCATCACAGTGGAACAGGCGCATGACAACATCGTGAACATGACATACAGAAAATGTATCTAGAATACACGCCAACGCTTTTTATTTCACATGATGATCATGCCATCTGCTACAATATCTATGTAGGCTGCTGTGAAGGCCTACATGGAATACAGTTGCAAATGAGTTTGGTTTGGGTGACATCTGCTGTCACAAATCAGAATTGGTTTCACTGGTCAGGATGCAGAGATTATAGGCCTTTGAGTTTTCACTTTGAGTTCTCCTTTTCTGATTGACATTATAATTAAATTATAATTATTTATTCATTCTAATGGCTTTATTCGTTCAAATTACTGCATTTCAAAACATGATCCTCAATCTGGGGTTAATTTGGAAGGTCAAAGTCATGTATGAAGAGCATTGAATTGCCTCTGATCAATTTATGAAATACATTCTTGGCATACACAGTACCAGTCAAAAGTTTGGACACACCTACTCATTCAAGGGTTTACTTTATTTTGACTATTTTCTACATTGTAGAATACTAGCAAGACATCACAACTATGAAGTAACACATATGGAATCATGTAGTAACCAAAAAAGTGTTATACAAAATACATGTTATATTTTATATTCTTCAAAGCCACCCTTTGCCTTGAGAGTGTACAAAGCTGTCATCCAGGCAAAGGGTGGCTACTTTGAAGAATATAAAATATATTTAGATTTTTTTAACACTTTTTTGGTTACTACATGATTCCATATGTGTTACTTCATAGTTGTGATGTCTTGCTAGTATTCTACAACTTAGAAAATAGTCAAAATAAAGAAAAATCCTTGAATGAGTAGGTGTGTCTGAACTTTTGACTGGTATATAAAAAAAGCAATACAGGAACAAAACATTCAAACATGAACTGTACAGAGATTATCATTGAAGAACATCGTCAACTGGTCTTCGTTCTTGTCATGGAAGTGCAGGGATACAGAATCCTTTATAGTGTTTTTCCATGGATGTTGATAGCCATAATGTATCACTGTTTATTCCAGTTACACATCCCATGGAGGTGTGTGGTAAATGGTGAGACAGCAATCCGTACCTGCTGAGAAACTTGGAACTCAACAAAGAAATTCTAGCAAAGCCTAAAAGTGGCCTCTTCTCATTTGTCCCTTTCCCGAAAACCTGAGTCACGGATGTGTACGAGAAGCGTTTAAGACTTTGTCCACCAAAAAGTATATACAATATTTTTGCCAACAAAGACAGGGACTAAATTGAAGTGATTATTGAAAAATGAATGAACAGAAAAACATTATTTGTGTAATGGAGTAGGGAATGTGTGTGTAGCTCTAAGCTCTCTCCTTCCTCTCCTACAAACTCATTTTTCTCTCTTCTTCATCCAGTTGCTCCTCAGTCCGGTCAGCACTGTCCAGCTTCCATGATCCCCTCCTTCTCGTGACCTTCGACCTCCACCTCTGCGTAGTTGGAGTGGAATCGCTGCTTCCTGAACTTCATGGAGGGCCAGTAGCTGTTGCGTCGCTATTGAAATAAGATCAAACAGGTCATTGTTTTGAAAAGGTTATAGAGAATGGGAGTAGAAGTCTACATCTAGCAGGACACAGACTGACAGGGCTGGTTGAATGTGAGCCCTGATAGTGTTACTAACCTGTAGGATGTAGAGTGGTGAGGCAGCAGAAGGATGAGAGTTGATGTAAAGAGCCAGCAATGTCAGAGCCAGCAGTAGCACCAATGCAGCTACTACACCTGCTATAACTCCTGTGTGAGCTGACCCGTCGTGTTGTCTCGGAGGGCCTGTCTTCACGTCTAACCAGGAAAGAGAGACCATGTACAATCAAAATCCTGTAACATAGCTCCATACAGACAATTCAAAGAGAATCAAGATCCACCCACCTTTACCATTGTATAGAATCACACGTTTGGTGTTATCTGCAGGAAGATCAAATGTAGGATCAGTTTGAATATTGAACAGTTAGGACTCAAACTGCTTCCATTGTTATTTTCCTGAACTCCATTTCTGTGCAATTTCTTTGCATGTTCTAAGAACACTCAGATTACTGTAGGCACTGGCTAAAAACAGACACTGATAGCTAGAGCATTACTATGGCATCATTGTTCTTGCTCTGTTTAACACTGCTGCAGGCACAGTTGAACTCTGATACTCCGATATAAACCCTCCCAGGCACACTCATTTACACACTTGATTTACTCTCCGTGGCAGGGCCTTCTGGTAGGGGCCCCAGGGGTGTGGTGACCTCAGAGTCTGAGGGAACTGAAGGGTCAATAGAGCTGTCTGGTCCCCCCTTGGAATAATCCTCACAGGTGACATCTTTTGCCTGTCCATATAATGGATGGGAATTGTGGTTTTAACCGAGGAAGCTGAGACTGTGATTTACATTTGATGTACAGCACATGTAAAGTATGTGAACGTTCATTGACATTGTCCAATTCTACCTCTTCTGAACAGGCGTAGTCCAGCCACTCCTGCCTGTGTCTGTCCATTCCGTCTGAGCATCTGAAACAGACACAGATGTCAAACGCAAAGGAACAAGGACTCCTTTATTCAGATAGCGACCTACACTCCTCTCCTGCTCACCTCTGGAGGACGTTGCACCAGGTACAGCCAGAGGTTAGGTTGGACGAGAGGCAGAGTTCACAGCTGTCATGCTGCAGACAGGCTGGACAGAGGGAGGGAGAGACAGAGACCTGGGTTTTGATTCTGTAGCGACATGATTGGCATTGGCAATAACATTATACTACGCTGTGCCTCTGACTGGTTATTGAGGATGAAATGTCTGAGTGGCCTGTATGAGGGATAGCGTTTAGTTGCTTACTAGGCAATGCAGTGAACTCAAAGGCAGAGTTGTTGGTGATCTTAGTTGTATCGATGTCCACCCGATGGTACTCGTAGAGCCGACGTCGGGCATCTATGTGAGAGATATCATTTCAGATCATTTTAGCAAAAGTCTTTGACATCAAAGACTTGCCAACCTGGATGTGGGTTAGGGAACCCTTGCTTCTAACCTGAGGATTGAGGGGAAGGCAGGTTCACCATGAATGCATCTGACAACCCTGCCTTCACTTGGTGCTCAGCAGAACTTATCACCTCCACTGGCAAAGGTATCTGAAAGAGCGAGAGAGACAGGTAGAGAAGAATTGACAGAGTGTGCCTGGCGTTTAGATACAGGCATTCAAATACATTCAAATCAGAGACATGTTGTACAAGGTTCATAAGTGTGCATGTTGTAAGTCTCTCTCACATCTCTGTAGCTGAAGGTGATGGTCCCTGTGAGGTGCAGGGCAGCCTGGAAGGTGTATGCCCCCTCTGCCTCCCTCCCATGGAGTCTCACCCGCTCCCACTGCACCACAAACACCTCACCTGGGGTCAGTACAGGACAGGTCACATCGAGGTCAACCAAGGGTCAAAAGTAAAATAACAAGCGCTGTCTTAATGTTACTCTATGGCTTACCATTGTCCAGGTACTGCACAGTAGACTCCTTAGAGAAGCTGGGGTCAAAGTTGGCCATGAGGGGAGCGATGTACTGTGTTGCTGTCAGCATGCGGTGTGTGACCGCTCCCATGAAAATAAACCCTGAAGAAGGTCAGAGGTCAGGGTTCTATGGAGATGCATGCCAAGTGGCAACTGGTAGTTACAATAGTTCACTCCTTCTATGCTTAACGTAAGTAACAAGCAGGAAGTAGAAAGGAAGAAATGTGATAAGTGGCTCCATCTGAGTTTGAACAACTTGCCATGTGTCGAAAGAATAATGAAATGTACCTCCTGTTGCTATGGTAATCTGCCTCAAATAATGTCCGTAGAAGGGGAAGTCAAATGAGAGGGCAACCTTCTGGAATAGGAGGAAGAGAGAGAGGGAGGGAAATGAAATGTGCATGAGCATAGGTGTGTGTGTGTGTGTGTGTGTGTGTGTGTGTGTGTGTGTGTGTGTGTGTGTGTGTGTGTGTGTGTGTGTGTGTGTGTGTGTGTGTGTGTGTGTGTGTGTGTGTGTGTGTGTGTGTGTGTGTGTGTGTGTGTGTGTGTGTGTGTGTGTGTGTGTGTGTGTATCTAAGTGTATAACTCACCGCAGCCTGTCTGTGTGTATTGGACAAAATGCCATGCATTCTGACTTGGCCATGTCCTAGGTCGTTTAGATCTACCCAGAGTTCATCTGTGCGCGGGTCATCGGGGCCAAAACTACGCCATGAGTAATACCTACCAGCGTCCTCCTGTTATGGAAACAGTAGAGGTGAGTGCAAGAGGAGAAGTTGCGGGATGAGATGGGAGAGATAGTATAATGGTGTGAGAGGGAGTGGAGATGAAATGTTATAATGAACAACAGGGTTAATAGTGAAAGCAACATTTGAATGCAAGCCCACATAAACAAACAAACACACATTCTACATTGAGTTCCAGTCTCCAGTTTATTGCATAGTAGTATCAAAAGAGAGGGATACTAAATATGAAGAATGCAGGGTGCGTACGAAATAAGTTATGCGGATACGCTTTTAGAAACCTTAGGATATCCTTGAATGTCTTGGATTGTACATTTCAGCAGCAAGTTTGAACTGATTGACTGCATTTTGATTTGATCTACATTGTTCAACTCTTTTCAATATACCCTCTGCAGTCTAATGCGTTTCAACATGGATTTGTTTTATATAAGGCCAGCAGAGAGCAGTATTCTACCACCACAACAGGAACAAGTGAATCTCGCATTGACATACTGTACGTACACATCTTGTCCACACTAGTGTGTTGTTGGACAACTTCCCCAGCGCCACTCACCACTAAGTGTGTCATGTTGTCTGGTAGGGTGTCGATGGTCAGTCCTCCTCCCAGTACTTCCCTGGCCACCCTGGCGTCACCCAGCCACGGTTCTCTGGGGGTCCTGTGTGATGGCCTCTCATCATGCTGCTGTCCATTCACATGATACCGCATCGCTGTCCAAAACACAGTGAGTCAGTGACACAGATCAAGTCAGTGTCAATCAGAAGGTGCATGTCGGAACCCACTCGGTCACATTATAAACAAATCAAGCATCTGCTTTAGGCAGAGTTGGGGAAGCTACTTCAAATTACTTCTCACGGTTGGAAGTTAAGCTACACTAAAGCTAGCTACTTTGAAAAAGTAGTTCACTACATCAGAACTACTAAATTATCATATCTAAATCTGAAATGTCATGGACTACAAATTGGAAGAACAGAACACTCTGGTGTCAGATGTTAACAAAATGTATAATTTAGCCCATTAAACACAAATCAGTTTAAAGTGAGAATTAGGCAGGTCTTATGCTGAAAAAGAAAAGAAATTCTTGCCTACATCACCCATATTTTCTTTTTGCAAAAAAACTTCAGTAGGTAGCTACACCCATGGCAAAACAAAAGTCATTCTCTTCTGAAAACACTACCAAGATTAGAATTTTGCTAAACTATCACAAAGCTAATACAAAATGTAGTTAAATTACTAGTTGAACTACATGTAGTTCACTATTCCCCAACCCTGGCTTTTGGTTACTGCATAATCCTGAACTGAGTGTGTATTACTCAATGCAATGGTTTGGATATTGTGGGCTGAAAGTGAACATAGCATTAACATATCACTGGCCATGAGGGAATGCTGGCATGCATCTCAACTTTTGAACTCCTTTTTTCCTACAACTGCACCTGCACGCACCCATGCATGCACACACACACACACACACACACACACACACACACACACACACACACACACACACACACACACACACACACACACACACACACACACACACACACACACACACACACACACACACACACACACAAGACATGTGTTGGCTGGACCACAGTCTAATCACAATACAACAAACTAGAAAGGCCTTGAGGATTTCTTGTTTGTCTGCCGCTTTGCTTTTCTCTCCTCCTCCTCCTCCTCCTCCTCTCCTTGTCTTGCATATCCCACGGACTGCAATGTTCTGTCTCTTGGATCCAAAGTTGTGAGCAGTTCCCAAAGCTACTTACAACACAGCATATGTTCCACAACATTCTGCTAAAACATTATCCAAACAAATAACTCAATGTGGATTTGAAATCATCTGGGATTAGGAGGGACCAATCTCTGAGGACCTCCGTGGTTATCAGATAACACATGTGGGGACATCACTCTGCTTGAGGCCACAATGCATCTGGTTATTCGGCTTCTCAGGCCGGAGCCATATAGAGATTTTGTGTTTGGAAATGACAGAAATTACCGATTCAACAAGAATGCATATACGATTTCATCCGTTTTCAATTTTCCATGTGTGGCCGTAGCCTCATTCAGGTTTTGATTGCACGTTGTGATGTAGAGCCCCCCACTGGACATTTTGTTTAGTTGCGTCTGGTTGGTTTTCTTTTAAAGTACTTTGAGTAGGGGGCTGAAAGCAGAAAGTGTTTTGTTCGGTTTGGGACATTTCTCAGTGCAGTCTGGTCATGATCTGTTGCTGTCATTTTTGTTATTTGTTTGTTTATCGCATGACAATTGCTTGTGAGTTATTGAGATGGTTAGTTGCCAGTTCATCTATCTAAGTCAGGAGGTGTTTTACATGAGTGGTGCTGGAGATGTTGTCTATGTGTGGTGCTGGAGATGTCTATGCTAGCTAGATTCCATTGTTAGTTCTGCTGGCCTATCGCCATCCAGTGTCATACAGATGCTGGCTAGCATTGGTTGCAACATCCAAGCCTTCTCGTTTATGTCAGCAGTGTTGTGTTTTATGTGCACAGAACATTGTCCATGCGTTAGATTTCTTTATTGTGCGTTTCTGTATAGAATACTGTTGCGAGATAAAGTTGTACATCAAGCTTTATTTTCAAAATTTGACTGCTGACACGCACATTTCTGAGGGATTGTATGAATTGCACAAATGATCAAAATACTAAAATATACAGTTGAAGTCCAAAGTATACATACACCTTAGCCAAACTCATTTAAACTCAGTTTTTCACAATTCCTGACGTTTAATCCTAAAAAGAATTGCCTGTCTTAGGCAAGTTAGGATCACCACTTTATTTTAAGAATGTGAAATGTCAGAATAATAGTAGAGAGAATTATTTATTTCAGCTTTTATTTCTTTCATCACATTCCCAGTGGGTCAGAACTTTGCATACACTCAATTAGTATTTGGTAGCATTGCCTTTCAATTGTTTAACTTGGGTCAAACGTTTCGGGTTAGCTTTCCACAAGCTTCCCACAATAAGTTGGGTGAATTTTGGCCCATTCCCCCTGACAGAGCTGGTGTAACAGAGTCAGGTTAGTAGGCCCCCTTGCTCGCACACACTTTTTCAGTTCTGCCCACAAATGTTCTATAGGATTGAGGTCAGGGAATTGTGATAGCCACTCCAATATCTTGACTTTGTTGTCCTTAAGCCATTTTGCCACAACTTTGGAAGTATGCTTGGGGTCATTGTCCATTTGGAAGACCCATTTGTGACCAAGCTTTAACTTCCTGGCTGATGTCTTGAGATGTTGCTTCAATATATCCACAAAATTTAACTCCCTCATGATGCCATTTATTTTGTGAAGTGCACCAGTCCCTCCTGCAGCAAAGCAACCCCACAACACAATGCTGCCACCCCCGTGCTTCATGGTTGGGATGGTGTTCTTCGGCTTGCAAGCCTCCCCCTTTTCCTCCAAACCATCGTTATGATGGTCATTGTGGCCAAACAGTTGCATCTATAGCTCTGACTATGAATTTGAGAGTGGTTACATTTCTGTAGACCCATCCCTCAGCCTTCAGAAGATAAAACATGAGGTTAGGTCAACTTTGAATATTAACCATTTTTCTTTTTTTGTTATATGCATTGGACTATTTTGTGTATTATCACCAAATTGAATCAAATCCAGTTGTATTGGTCACATACACGTGATTAGCAGATGTTATAGCTGGTGTAGCGAAATGCTTGTGCTTCTAGCTCCGGCAGTGCAGTAATATCTAACAAGTAATATCTTACAAATTACACAACATATACCCAATACACACAACTCTAAGTAGAAATGAATTAAGACTATATACATATGGACGAGTGATGTCAGAGTGGAACGGACTAAGATACCGTAGAATAGTATAGAAAACAGTATATACATATGAGATGAGTAACGCAAGATATGTAAACATTATTAAGGCAGCAGCCTCTAATGTGCTAGTGGTGGCTGTTTAACAGTCTGATGACCTTGAGATAAGAAGCTGTTTTTCAATCTCTCGGTCCAAGCTTTGATGCACCTGTACTGACCTCGCCTTCTGGATGATAGCGGGGTGAACAGGCAGTGGCTCAGGTGGTTGATGTCCTTGATGATCTTTTAGGCCTTACTGTGACATCGGGTGCTGTAGGTGTCCTGGAGGCCAGGTAGTTTGCCCCCGGTAATGCAATGGACAGACCTCACTACCCTCTGGAGAGCCTTACGGTTGTGGGCATAGCAGCTGCCGTACCAGGCGGTGATACAGCTCGACAGGATGCTTTCAGATGTGCATGTATAAAAGTTTGTGAGCGTTTTAGGTGACAAGCCAATTTCTTTAGCCTCCTGAGGTTGAAGAGTCTCTGTTGTGCCTTCATCACCACACTATTTGTGTGGGTGGTCCATTTAAGTTTGTCAGTGATGTGTACACCAAGGAACTTGAAGCTTTCCACCTTCTCCACTGTGGTCCTGTCGGTGTCGATAGGGGGGGTGCACCCTCTGCTGTTTCCTGAAGTCCACGATCATCTCCTTTGTTTTGTTGACGTTGAGTGAGAGGTTGTTTTCCAGGCACCACATTCACAGAGCCCTCACCTCCTCCCTGTAGGCTGTCTCGTCATCGTTGGTAATCAAGTTGAGTTGGAGGCGTGGCTGTCCATGCAGCCCTGGGTGAACAGGGAGTACAGGAGGGGGCTGAGCATGCACCCTTGTGGGGCCCCAGTGTTGAGGATCAGACCCAGGGCCTCAAGCTTAATGATGAGTTTGGAGGGTACTATGGTGTTGAATGCTGAGCTATAGTCAATGAACAGCATTCTTACATAGGTATTCCTCTTGTCCAAATGGGATAGGGCAGTGTGCAGAGTGATGGCGATTGCATCGTCTGTGGATCTACTGTGGCTGTAAGCAAATTGAAGTTGGTCTAGGGTGGCAGGTACGGGGCGATAGCCATTAAATTCAGTTACCTTTGCCTTCTTGGGTACAGGAACAATGGTGGCCATCTTGAAGCATGTGGGGATAGCAGACTGGGATAGGGAGATATTGAATATGCCCATAAACACCCCAGCCAACGTTGACAATCTCACTTATTGTCAACGTCGTCATTACATGATGAGTTTTTAACTGATGAACTTGCTTTCCTGATTCAGACAGCTTCAATGTTGCGCAACTTTTAGGAATTTTTCGTCCGACTCTGAAAGAGGGGGTGTGTTCATGACGTCACATTTACTATATGAACGTTACCGCACGTGTTGTTTTTTTTTCAAACGGAGTGTCTCTTCTAACTCTACATTTAGGAACCTTCCTGTACTGTATACATTTCATGTTTTGTCTCTTGCTTTCAGTAGACGAAAGGACGTTTTCGAATATCGGTAGGCATATGGCAAACAAAAAAGCAAAGAGATTCCATCTGTGAATCTCACTCTTCCCGGTGGAATCACCACGAACATGCCGTGGTCAGCACGGCTGCTGCAAATTCTCTCTGAAAAGAACTGTTGTTGAGCAGATCAAACTGACTTGGGTAACAGGCGGGTAGTAACACAGTCTGCAGTCGGCTCACGTTTGAATTGTCTTACTAGATCAGCGAGGGAAAGAGATGTTTGTTGTAATCGTATACCGTGTGTGATAGAACTCCAACTCAGAACATGGCCATTTTTGGTAGCCGATTTTGTTGTTGCACCGACTGGGTGGAATCAACCCTGGCTGGCACAAACAGGTGTTCATTTCATATAAACTGCCCTTTTCTGAGTCAAATCACTTCATTCATTTAAACTGTTCAGAACGTCTAGGTATAGTTAACCCTAAGTGAATAATCTGGTGCTTGACAAACACTTGCCAGCAGTTTGTGTCCGTGTGGCTTGTCTCTGACAAATCTGAAAAGAAGCCTATGTTTAGTATATAAATAGAACACTAAACCAAACACTGAAATAACCTGCAAGTGGAATGTGTGTTGGCAATGATCTGATTCTATGGTGGCCACAAGTGTTTGTGTGGGTGGGTAGGAGACAAAAAGTAGGTGTTAGTTATATAACCTATCGGTTAAGTTGGCATACCTCACACACTAAAATTAGTAGACTGGGGGAAAAACACAGGCCAGCTGCTCAAACCATGAAAGTGCATTCATTCACAACACCTAAAAAATATGGTTCTAGTGATCACTTCACCAGCGATTAGTGATATTCTATCCAAAGCCCTCATCAAACCACATCCACAGGATGAGTATTACTAGCAATGTGTTGACCATACTGGCACCACCCATATTTGTCTGGGCTCATTTTGTCTGATATTTGCACGCACTACGAATACAATATTTCTTCTTGATGTGCCATCTTTTGTTTCATTACAGCATCAATGAAACATGACTGCTGAATATGGAGATGGGCGTTGGAAAACAGACTGCATAAAATACAAGGTGGTCATTGTTATAAGGTGCCTCTTATGGTATGTAAAACATAGCAACAGCAATGCATTGCCACAATATGTATAGCTTTATTCTATCTGTGATGGTCTGCATTGCAATCAGTGGTCATGTTTTGGAAGGGAGGGGTGTGGAGGGAGCAGGGCTGTAGTTGGTCAGCTCTGATCAGTTCAGTGGTCTAGAGTAAAACCCTCAAGGCCATCGGTACTTAAATCACTGGCTTATCACCAAGCCAACAAGAGGAGCCTGCCTGTCTAGAGGATTCTGATAAGAGGGCAGGAGGTGGAGGAAGAGGTCTCACTTCGGCTTGTCACCAAAAGCACTCACAAACTTCTACAGATGCACAATCGAGAGCATCCTGTCGGGCTGTATCACCGCCTGGTACGGCAACTGCTCCGCCCAACAACCGTAAGGCTCTCCAGAGGGTAGTGAGGTCTGCACAACGCATCACCGGGGGCAAACTACCTGCCCTCCAGGACACCTACACCACCCGTTGTCACAGGAAGGCCATAAAGATCATCAAGGACAACAACCACCCGAGCCACTGCCTGTTCACCCCGCTACCATCCAGAAGGAGAGGTCAGTACAGGTGCATCAAAGCTTGGACCGAGAGATTGAAAAACAGCTTCTTATCTCAAGGTCATCAGACTGTTAAACAGCCACCACTAACATTGAGTGGCTGCTGCCAACATACTGACTAATTTCTAGCCACTTTAATAATGGAAATTGATGTAAAAAATGTATCACTAGCCACTTTAAACAATGCCACTTAATATAATGTTTACATACCCTACATTACTCATCTCATATGTATATACTGTACTCGATACCATCTACTGCATCTTGCCTATGCCGTTCTGTACCATCACTCATTCATATAACTTTATGTACATATTCTTCATCCCTTTACACTTGTGTGTATAAGGTAGTGGTTGTGGAATTGTTAGGTTAGATTACTCGTTGGTTATTACTGCATTGTCGGAACTAGAAGCACAAGCATTTTGCTACACTCGCATTAACATCTGCTAACCATGTGTATGTGACAAATATAACTTCATTTGATTTAAAGGACTGTTTGTGGTAAGGAGTCACTCTTCCATCCAGACTGTTTTGCATGTGTTCCGTCCTGCTAGTAGGATGATTGCTGAGAGAAGGGAGTGAAGAGGGTTTAAGTGCAGCTAAGGTTCATACTCAGGCGATCAGGTTTATCACTCCATCCTATTTGTAAATCATAAATGTCTTTTTTTGTCTACGTTATCGTTTGAGATTCTTACAGGGTATGTTTTTATTGGCTCTAGCCGAGGTCTATTTCAAAGGAAATGTATACACATTTTACATTTTATATACATTTTTTCTATCACTAAAACATAATGACCCCTATCTTGAAAGCATGTACTTACTGTCCAACTGGCTGCGCTAAAGGCTCTTACATCCCATAACTGATATAGATCCTATAAATCCCTGTAAGTTAAATTCCTATGCATTCTTATAGCCTGGTCCCAGATCTGTTTGTGCTTCTGCCTACTCCATTGTCAAGACAAACATATGTTTGGCATGACAATTCCAAAAGGTGTTTCCATGTACATTAATTTAGCAGACACTCTTATCCAGTGGCGCTTACAGGAGCAATTCGGGTCTATGTGCCTTGCTCATGGGCACATCGGCAGATTTTTCAGGTAGTCAGCTCGGGTATTCGAACCAGCGACCTTTCAGTAAGTGTCCCAACGCTCTTAATGGGTAGGCTACCTACTGCCTTGCTTGGCAAGCGAGCAGAAACAGACAGACTAGCACCAAGGCTAGTAATTATACGGCATAACTCTACAGACTATTATACCCAGAGCAGGGGGAGAACAATTAAATACTACAAGAGGCTTCAAGTCGAGATAAGGAGTATATAGAGGGCTGTGAAGGAAATGGAGGGGACTTAAGGGCAATTTAAGGGCAATTAAAATGCTAAAAGAGTGTGAGAGGCCTGTGATAGTGGATAGTGTCATGAGGGAGATTTGGTCCTAGATTGTTTTGTATCCTTGCTCTTCTTTTTGAGGAAAAGTACGGGGACCGTCTCTGCAAAAGAAAATATCAAAAGTCCAATTGGATCTTTGGTGTCACGTTTTCCCCATAGACGTATGCGTTTGCCAGCACTGCAGCATGTTTCTGGGGAAATGAGGTGTGGTATGGTTGGTGATGTAAAACATATAGGACCATTCTATTTCTATGGCTACAACATCCAATTCTCTTGTGAACCCAGTTCCAACACAGTTCTACAATCCAGGGTCATCTCACCAGATGGGAGAGAGAACATACAGAGCCAGTTGAAGAATCAGGCATATGTGACTATAGTGTTCTAGAATGTCTGTTTTTAAAACCAGCAGGCTGGGGTAATAAATCATGTATTGCAGTGGCTCCCAAACTTTTTCACTCTGGCCCCCCTTCCATCATTGGCGAACATCCTGTTGAGTGTTCATGTGATATCTGAGTTTTAAAAAAAATATATTTTTTATTTATTTAACTAGGCAAGTCAGTTAAGAACAAATTCTTGTTTACAAAAGGCCTCCTGCTGGGATGGGGGCTGGGATTAAAAATTTAAAATACATTAAATTAAAATATAGGACAAAACACACATCACGACAAGAGTGAGTGCCTCAAACATTACAACAAAATCAATGGGCAAAAAAATCGACCAATTTTTTTTATAGCTAAAATGGGTTAGTTGATCTGGACATTTCAGACAAGTTATAAATATCTCTCTTAACGTCTGCGATGACTGACATGACAAGGCGAAAACTGTAGATGCACTACCCAATTTGGTGCCTTCTACTATTACAAGTTTTAAAGGTATGTTGAAAGCCCAACTGACTTCCACCCCATGCCGACCTCTCGACCCCACAGTCTGGGAACCACTGTTGTATTAGAATGCCTGATGACAGAGGAGAAATAGGATGTGACAAGTGAGAATACCATTATAACAGAAACACCTTCTCTGTTATAATATAAGGCCCACACTGAGTGTCTGGCCTGCTGAAACACAGGAAACTGTCACTTAGTCACAGACCTCAGGCTTTCCTTTCATTTGATTTGAATTGTCTAAAACAGAGGTCAGGTCTGCAGAAAAACTACACCACACCCTCTCTCAACATGGTCAAGTTTAAACTACAACTCATAGGCCGATAGACAGTCAAACAGTCTTCTGGCCTGAGCACTAAAATAACCCTGATGCTAAGAAACCACTCAGCCCATATTATCCAGGCTGGTTTCTGTGAGTGGTCAGTCAGACCGGGGGTGAGAGGGCACACCCTTTCCTGCATGGGAGCAGCTGCCAGGGCTAGCCCAGGATCAGCCGGATGCCACACTAATTCCACAGATCAACTCAATGTGGCCGATCATATGAATATGACTGCCTTCTTTAAAAAAAAAAATTGCACTGACTCTATGCACACTCACTGAACTCTATGCACACTCACTGAACTCTATGCACACTCACTGAACTCTATGCACACTCACTGAACTCTATGCACACTCACTGAACTCTATGCACACTCACTGAACTCTATGCACACTCACTGAACTCTATGCACACTCACTGAACTCTATGCACACTCACTGAACTCTATGCACACTCACTGAACTCTATGCATACTCACTGAACTCTATGCACACTCACTGAACTCTATGCACACTCACTGAACTCTATGCACACTCACTGAACTCTACACACTCACTGAACTCTACACACTCACTCCCACTGACATTCTAGCACATGCACTTAATTTCCTCACATACACATAACACGCACACTGGCACTCTGTTATCATATATCCTGATGCCTGGTCACCTTACTCTAATACATATCTGCTTCTATCACTCCTGTATCCCTGCACATTGTAAATATGATATAGACAATGACTCTGTTTATAGCATACTTACTTTGCAGTGTTCTTGTTTCTATTTCCTGTTTTTGTTCTACTTTATTTTATAGCACTACATTGATATTGGTTACTGCATTAGGAAATAGCTTCCAAGAAAGGCATTTCACTGTACTTGTGCACGTGACAATAAAAGCTTGAAACTAGAAAACCCACAGCAAATGATCATTGATACCTGAATTATAAAGTGAACTTTTGACCTAATATGGCAAAAATATTGCTAAATATGTTCAGCCATTCTTATGGATTATTGAAATGTACGTTGATTATTAGGCTTTGTGACCAGGTCATGGCGTTGCCTGCAATTTTATACCTAATTTCATGCAATTCAAATGTGATAACTAATGCCCATGAGGCGCAGAGAAAAAGTATCAGTTTTACACTTTGTGTATTCTATTATTCTACCTCTCAACATTAAGTTGAGACCCAACTGAGTTCCTAAATATATATATTTAAAACATTTGGTCCGCAGGCCTACAAAAAGGGCCTGCAGGCCAACAGTTGCCCATCCCTGCTTTACACTGACACATACTGCATGCACACACACTCACTCACTACAGCTGCAGTGGTAATTGTAGGGTCAGAACCACAAGAGGAACAACCACCATCCAGAATGCCAACAGAAAGTGACTGTGAAGAGTCTGAAAAACTTGCATCAAGCAAATTGTCCTCACGTTATAACTTGAACACATTACTCATATCAGTCAAATAAGACTTGGCGGGTGGCATAATACCCCCAAAACGTATATATGATAAAGCCTATAAGGTAGCAGGTGTTATGCTGAAACAAGAGATTTTACATTTTGAAAAAACACCAAGATGTCTTCTATGAAAACAAGAGAGCAGTGATGACCTCACACTTCCTTTGTTATGGTGAAACTCAATCTCTCAGTGGATGAGGTAAAGGAATTCATTCTGGTTTTCATTGTACGATAAGACAAAGCCCATAACGAACTAAGTCAGGCAGCTCAATGAAGATCAGTGCTGAACCATGTCTTATTCCCCAATGCCAACATCACACCTCATCATCCAGAAAATCACTTTCTTTAACTCTGCCAAAGAATCGCTCAAGGGAAATTCTACCACTTTTCAACCTCATTTTCATTATTTCCAGCACAATATTTCTACATACGTGAAAATGGAGCATTTCTATGCTTTGTAGAAAAAAATATAAAGTTATAATGTTCTAGCCGATGACACCATTACATTTAAAACACTTAATTAAGAAACGGTGATTTTCAAACACTATGAGATGCACAGTGACATGGGAGCAATAAAATACCCCCCTTCTGACTAGAAACAAGGTTTTGAAAATCACTGTTTTAATTTGTTTCTTTTAATCCTACTCTGTGATGTCACAGATAACCATTATTTATTTTACATTAGTTTATTCTCTTTTTGACCACAGATCATAGAAACGTGACGTGAACACGTATGTGGACACTGGTATGGTGCTGGAGATAATGAATAGGATCTTTGTCTCCCTCCCTGCTCCTCTAACCCTACTTCACGGATCCTTCTGTTCTCTTGAAACTTGCCAGGAGTGTCTTTATCGATGTCACAATGACCCTTGCTGTTGCAGATCCAAATCTCCACGACAGTGAAATCACATCTGTGGATGTCAGCCACACAGATATTTAGTATATCCAGATTTATCCATTCCAGTTTTTTCTGTTCAGGCTTGGCCCCAGTATGGCTGGACCAGACACAAGTCATTTGTTAAGTGGAATTCTCAACAGGACAAAGAACAGAGAGCCAAGCTCTGAGGTCAGCAGCCTCACAATTCATTTTCATCCCTCAAACTGTGTTTTCATAATCTGGTTTAGATGCTGCAGAAAGCTCTCGAGGGGTAGCTCCACTTGATCCTATTTCAAACAGCTTCTTTTTTTTACACTGCATGTAAAAATAAAATAATCTAATTTTATGCTGTGTAAGATAAACACAAAAAGCAATTAATTTAGCTCAGTGAAGAGCTGTTGTTGTTTTGAAGGTGGTAGATAGTATCAGTGAAGAGTTGTTGTTGTTTTGAAGGTGGTAGACAGTATCAGTGAAGAGCTGTTGTTGTTTTGAAAGTGGTAGATAGTATCAGGGAAGAGCTGTTGTTGTTTTGAAGGTGGTAGATAGTATCAGTGAAGGGTTGTTGTTGTTTTGAAGGTGGTAGACAGTATCAGTGAAGAGCTGTTGTTGTTTTGAAAGTGGTAGATAGTATCAGGGAAGAGCTGTTGTTGTTTTGAAAGTGGTAGATAGTATCAGTGAAGAGCTGTTGTTGTTTTGAAGGTGGTAGATAGTATCAGTGAAGAGCTGTTGTTGTTTTGAAAGTGGTAGATAGTATCAGTGAAGAGCTGTTGTTGTTTTGAAAGTGGTAGATAGTATCAGTGAAGAGTTGTTGTTGTTGTTTTGAAGGTGGTAGATAGTATCAGGGAAGAGCTGTTGTTGTTTTGAAGGTGGTAGATAGTATCAGTGAAGAGTTGTTGTTGTTGTTTTGAAAGTGGTAGATAGTATCAGGGAAGAGCTGTTGTTGTTTTGAAGGTGGTAGATAGTATCAGGGAAGAGCTGTTGTTATTTTGAAGGTGGTAGATAGTATCAGTGAAGAGTTGTTGTTGTTTTGAAAGTGGTAGATAGTATCAGGGAAGAGCTGTTGTTGTTGTTTTGAAAGTGGTAGATAGTATCAGGGAAGAGCTGTTGTTGTTGTTTTGAAAGTGGTAGATAGTATCAGGGAAGAGCTGTTGTTGTTTTGAAAGTGATAGATAGTATCAGGGAAGAGCTGTTGTTGTTTTGAAAGTGGTAGATAGTATCAGGGAAGAGCTGTTGTTGTTGTTTTGAAAGTGGTAGATAGCATCAGGGAAGAGCTGTTGTTGTTGTTTTGAAAGTGGTAGATAGCATCAGGGCAGGAGAATGGGATGCATCTACCTTTCCTCAAGGGATTTTGGAGCAAAACAAAGGTCACGAGAGGGTGACAGTCAGCGAAGAGTACTAGTGAAATCAAATAGGAATTGGGAGCAGAGATTTGGCTAATAAGGGTTACAGGGTTTATTGAAAAGTGAGGAGATCATAGAAAGAGGAGTGCAGTGGTGGGACAGTGGTGGAGACAAATCTAATTACTCAATCTCTGATGAAAGGCTTTACATGGCTAGGAGGAGAAACACATCGCGATGCATCCCCCTCCATTGGTCCACAAGCATTCCTGTCACACCCCAAGCACACAGAAAAGCATACACTTTCAACACACATACATACAAACACACATGTAATATGTCATTGTTGTACAGTATCTGTGTCTATAGTTTTGTTCAATGTTGTGTCTGAAACTTTTTCCCCCCTGCTGCTGTTGGACCAGGTGTCTTTTGAAAAAAAAAAAAAGATTTTATCTCAGTGAGAAAGACCTGGGTAAATAAAGGATTTTAAAAAACGCACACGATTCATCAAGCTACCACCTTTTTTGCCTACATTCCCCAACAGTTTCTCTCTCTCTGTCTTTTCACCTCTCCTTTCCCACCCTGGACCGCCTGACTTTTAGGCTAGCAGAGTGGCAGGGAGAAATACTTCCAAATCTAATGTTAGGCAGAAGCTGTTTTGTGGGATTGTTATTCTGAGTCATTTGCACGTTTCTGGACCATGGTGTTTTTTTTATGGTCACCCTTTCATTGCAAACTAGGAACTAACTTTTCTGCACAAACAAAGAGTATAAAGGTATGCCCGTTTCCAAACACAATCATGAACCTGTACCATTTCCCTTATATAAGTCAATTAGTGAAAAACTGTGTCTTCAAAGACATCTGTACGTAGGTTATTGAAGCCATGAAATACAAAATAAAAAAGAATGCCATAACGCTTACAGCTTTACTTTCATGTTAAATACAAAAGTTGCTATTATTCCATGTGATCATAAGTTGTTGTGACATCTTAGGATGGACCTGGGAGAGCCATGAAGGAGAAAGAGAGATGGACAGATGTAAATGGCATATGTTATGTAAATAAAAGAGGATTCTGGAATTTAAAAAAGGGAGAGAAGCGCCTGGATGAGGTGGTATTTTGTACGGCAGAAAGTACAACACCCGAGTGACCTGAAGAGAGGCTGTGTGAAGCAATGGGGGCTGCTGGTGGGAGGGCGGCTCATAGTAATGGCTGGAACGTAGCGAATGGAATGGCATCAAACATGGAAACCATGTGTTTGATGTATTTGATACCATTCCACTAACTCTGCTCTTGCCACTACCACAAGCCCATCCTCCCTAATTTAGATGCCACCAACTTCCAGTGGTATGAAGAGAGTGATGCATGGGGGGAAATGAGGAGAGAAGGAGGGAGGAGACGACAGGTGAAAAAAAGGTGAGGAAGTACACTGAGACAGGAGAATCAGGATGGAAAACACAGGAGAGGTAGGGGAAAAAGAAAAGCTTACCTGTTCGTTGCTGAGCCCAAACTCTTCCCAACTCTGCCTGGGAGAGAAAGATGAGCAGCAGCACACTCAGACACATGTTGTTCAGCAACAACAAAAACACACAGCTCTCTCTTCACTCTCTCTTCCTTCTTCTCCCTCTCTTCTCTTTCAGCCACAGAGTTTCTCCTGGTCCCAGTCACCCTGTAGCTCCCTCTCCTCTCCCTCCCTCGCGTGCTCTCTCCACTTACACACTCTCCCTCCCTCTACAGCACCCTCTCAATGCTGTTCTTCTGTTGCCATGGCGATGACAAAGACAGAGGGATGATCAGGCGTAGCAGCTGAGGAGATGAAAGTGTTCTCTCTCTCCCTGCGTGTCCTGCCTCTCTCATGTTCTCATCCTCTTTGCTTTTGATGTGCCCCACTCTCTGTCTCTCTCCTTCCATATTTGGACTTGGATTCTAGTGAAATCGTCTGGAATCACAGTGGGGCCCTCTCTCGTATCTCTGAGGGAACTCAATAGTAGATGCCATGCCATCTCCTTGCCTTGGACAGTGATATAGTGCCTTTGTGTTCAGACGTGGCTGCTGCCGAGAACTAAATGAATGCAGTAAAAACAGAACAATCTCTTCCCGGAATCTGTCTATTGACCTTCTGGTTATAAACTGTAGTGAAGAACAAGTGGTTAACAGTGCTTCTAACCATACAGCCACCATACCAGATAATTACCACAATGACATATACAGGTACTGTCCATAAGCACTTTAGTTTTGGTTTTCGATGCCCACTGCTATTGAACGTTGATCTGGTCAATACAGAACAAACATATTGTCTGAGTACTTAGCATACGTTCTGTGGGTCTTATGAAAAAGAGGTATGTCTGGTTTTGTTTGGCTATGGTTTAATTTCCAGGCACATGCGACAGCAGCTCTGCCTGTTATACTGCTCATATAAGCTTTCCTTTACACACACTGTGTGGTCGTCTCCACCATCACTCCGCTTCTCTCTCAGCTGTTCCATTACAATCAGTTCCACTTTGAAGAATCAGCCTAGAGAACGCTGGTGAGGAAATGACAGTTGAGACTTTTCAAGATTCACTGCTGGAAAATGTAGCCTACATACTAGGGCTAGGGACATATTTAGTAGGGCATGATACTCAGAATGTCATTGAACATTGGAATGTTACAATAGAGCTGACTATTCTCTTGCACAATGAAAAGGATCAATCTCGGTTTTACTGTAAACAGATTTCTACGAGTATGTTCTGAATAAGCTCCCACAATTTCATTTGCTTACACTGGTCTCTACTGGTCATCTGGGGAATTACAGCAGAAATAGAGGGAGAGACCTGAATTGTAAGTGACTCACATTATTCTGCGGGTCATTCAGCCTTTTCCACGAGTCAGTCAGATTCAAAGAGGTCAATAACATGTTGGATCTGGATGTAAAAATACAAACCTCCGAAGAATGTTCTGCTGTTCCAGTGTCATTCACCTCAACCCAAACTATTTCTCATATTCAGCTCCTCTCCTGTATTACAAACACCCACTCAGTTCTGTACTCTTTCCCTCTCATTTAACAAAGCTCTTCTCTCTCCATCTTCCTCATTCACTCTTTTTTTAGTAGCCCTCTCCCTGTCACCCTGTCTCTCTCTCTCTCCATTTTTCTGTTCCTCTTTCATGTGTCTGCACATCTGATCCTCCTGTGTTGTGCAGACGGCTGGGTAAATATTGGCTCTGTGTTCTGGATGCGGTGTGTGTGTGTGTTTCTGAAAGTAATCAGATTACATTACAAATTGTGGGTAATCCAAAAATTACGTTACTGATTACAATTTTGGACAGGTAACTAGTAACTAACTGATTACATTTAGAAAGTAACCTACCCAACTCTGCACACACACACACACACAGTGTTCTAAGGCACTGCATCTCTGTGCTGGAGGTGTCACTACAAACCCTGATTCGATTCCAGGCTGTATCACAACCGGGAGTGATTGGGAGTCCCGTAGGGCGGCGCACAATTGACCCTTTTGGAAAGGTAACTAATAACTAACAAATTACATTTAGAAAGTAACCTGCCCAACCCTGCACACATACACACACAGTGGTCTGAGGCACTGCTTCTCAGTGCTAGAGACATCACTACAGACCCTGGTTCGAATCCAGGCTGTATCACAATCGGTCGTGATTGGGAGTCCCGTAGGGCGGCGCACAATTGACCCAGCGTCGTCCGGGTTAGGGTTTGGCCGAGGTAGGCCGTCCTTGTAAATAAGAATTTGTTCTTAACTGACTTGCCTAGTTACATAAAGGTTAAATAAAAATAAAAGAAAACATACACTTTATAGTTACAGGGCGTGGAGCAATGTTCTAGTAGCTCTAACCTATGAAACACATATAACAATGACTAGAATACCTCTAGTGACAGGCCTTTCTATCAGGGGGTATAGCTCAGTGGTAGAGCATTTGACTGCAGATCAAGAGGTCCCCGGTTCAAATCCGGGTGCCCCCTCATTTTCTTTGATACATATCAATCACAGGTCTAATAGTTATTATCAATGGTGGGTTGGTGAGTAGTGAATGGTGTCTAACTGGGTATCAAAAACATGGGCCCGATTCAGACCAGAGTTAATGGAGCTTAATTCCCTTTTTATGCAGTTCTCTCTCTACGTATATTCCGACCTAGAATTAAGCTTGAGAATAACATGCTATTCACCTGCTATTTGTTTTGGGTGGAGATCAAATAAATGAAGGTGTGGTGGAAATGTGTCTATAGATATCCGGACTCTGACCTTGACTTAATTCCCTAATAATTCCACCGTCTTTGTGCAGAAGGAAACAATGAATAAGGTCTAGAGAACCTAGCGGTTCCAAGTGGAAAAAAGCATCTACTGTATTTTTCCTGGTAGAAATACAGTAACACCATTCTTCATGCACTGTAATCTACAACTTGATAAGAGCTGTTAAGCTGTAAAGGAGTAATCCGTTTGAAAAAGGGAATTGTAAATATAAACGACACCTCTTTTAGATATATTTGACCTTATTATCGTTGCAAACTGGAGCATATCAACACATCAACTTTCCCACAGTAACGTTTCTGAAATGCTGTGCCATTATGCAGAACTGAAATTGTACAGCATTGTATTGAAACTTGCAGGGATGGGCACTTTCGGATGTCTTAATTATAGGCTACCCCGACTTTCTCTGTTTCCTATTTCTATCATGATAAATATTACACAATATCAGTACTGACCATCAGTATTCCTGATAACAACACACATTCAGTTGGTACAGCCTACATTATCGTTCCATTTCATTACGTTGTTTCGTCTATCCACATTTTCTTCCTCTGTAAGCGCCGCCACGGCCATGTGGTTGTTGCTGAAGATTGTTAGTTGATAATATATTTTAATTAAACGACAAGTAAGCTAAAGCTAATTAAATCGTTATGGAGCTGAGCGCCGACTAAAGCCGTAACAGTTTGAACCCGGCGTATGGTGCAATAGTTGGCTGTGTCATCACACAGTTCCATGGTTAGTGCAGCAATAGACGAGGGTATAGCCTACTATTGTACACTATTCTCCCTATTATAATTCTACGTACAATCATTTCCCAACATTACCACGGGTTTAAGAACTGAATGTGCCAATTTTCTTAAGGAATCAAACCACCGTTTTCTTTCCTTCGTGTGTAAAGCCTCTCCAAACCATTTTTTTTAATGATTCATAAATACTTTTCTAATCCCGTATTAAGATCAAATCTAAACGAAGAAAATGTTTATTGTCACATGCTTCAGCAACAGGTGTAACAGGTGTAGACTAACAGTGAAATGCTGATTTATGTGCCCTTCCCAACAATGCAGAATACAATCAACGAAACCAAGATTATAATTTTAAAAAATAGTAACACAAGGAATAAATACAAAATGAGCAATGATAGCTTGGCTATGTACCCGAGTTGATGTGCAAGGGTACGAGGAAATTGAGTTAGATATGTAAATATACTGTAGAGGTAAAGTGACTAGGCCACAGGATAGATAATAGATAGTAGCAGCAGCGTGTGTGTGTGTGTGTGTGTGTGTGTGTGTGTGTGTGTGTGTGTGTGTGTGTGTGTGTGTGTGTGTGTGTGTGTGTGTGTGTGTGTGTGTGTGTGTGTGTGTGTGTGTGTGTGTGTGTGTGTGTGTGTGTTGGAGTGTCAGTGTAAGTACATGTGAGTGTGTGGGTAGAGTTCAGTGTGTGTGCATAAAGTAAAAAAATGGTAAATGCAGATAGTCCAGGTAGCTATTTGGTTAACTATTTATCGGTCTCATGGCTTGGGGGTAGATGTTGCTCAGGAGCCTTTTGGTCTCAGACTTAACACTCCGGTACCGCTTGCCGTGGGACAGCAGAGAGAACTGTCTATGACTTGGGTGGCTGGTGTCTTTGACCATTTTTAGGGCCTTCCTCTGACACCGCCTGGTATAGAGGTCCTGGATGGCAGGGAGTTCAGCCCCAGAGATGTACCCTCTGTATTGCTTTGCAGTCCGATGCCGAGCAGTTGCCATACCAAGCGGCGATGCAGCCAGTCAAGGTGCTCTCAATGGTGCATCTTTAGAACTTTTTGTGTTTGGACCATGATAGGTCGTTAGCGATGTGGACACAGAGGAACTTGAAGCTCTCAACCTGCTCCACTACAGCCCCGTCGATGTGAATGGGGGCCTGTCCAGCCCTACGTTTCCTATAGTCCATGATAAGCGCCTTTGTTTTGCCCACGGGGAGGTAGAGGTTGTTGTCCTGGCACCGCACTGCCAGGTCTCTGACCTCCTCCCTATAGGCTATCTCATCGTCATTGGTGATCAGGCCTACCGCCGCTGTGTCACCAGCAAACTTGATGATGTTGTTGTAGTCATGCGCTGCCATGCAGTCGTGGGTGAACAGGGAGTACAGGAGGGTGCCAAGCACGCACCCCTGAGGGGCACCCATGTTGAGGGTCAATGTGGCGGATGTGTTGTTGCCTACCTTCACCATCTGGGGGTGGCCCATCAGGAAGTCCATGATCCAGTTGCAGAGGGAAGTGTTCAGTCCCAGGGACCTAACATGCTGACCAGATGGCATATGCGCGTGTGTCCGTGTTGCGCCATCGCACGCATGTTGATTTTGTCCCACCACACCAGATGCAATCAGGACACTCAGGTTGAAATAGTAAAACAAACTCTGAACCAACTATATTCAGGGACAGGTTGAAAAGCATTAAACATTTATGGCAATTTAGCTAGCTAGCTTGCTAATTTGGATATAAAAATTAGGTTGCATTTTACCTGAAATGCACAAGGTCCTCTACTCCGACAATTAATCAACAGATAAAAGGGTAAACGTTTGTTTTCTAGTAATCTCTCCTCTCCTCAGGCTTCTTCTTCTTTTTTAGACTTTTTATGGAGGTGGGCTACCAACTTTAAGGTGCATTACCACAACCGACTGGACTGGAGTGTGGACCTCCGCTCATCTTTCAATCATCCACGTGGGTAAATATATTCTTAAAAACCAATGAGAAGATGGGAGAGACATGACTTGTAGTGCGTCAAGCGTCACAAATAGAACTAAGTTCTATTTTAGCACCTGGCTACTCAGACGCTCGTTGGCGCACGCAAGCAGTGTGGGTGCAATGATTGAATAACATGTAGGTGTACATTCATTTTGCAAAGCTCACGCACATGACGAGTGCGGTCTGGTCATCATGTTAGCATAGTGACGAGCTTCGTGGGCACTATGGTGTTGAACGCTGAGCTGTAGTCAATGAACAGCATTCTCACGTAGGCTTTCCTTTTGTCCAGATGAGAAAGGGTGGTGTGGAGTGCAATAGAGATTGCGTCATCTGTGGATCTGTTTGGGCGGTATGTGCATTGGAGTTGGTTCGGGGTTTCTGGGATGATGAGTTTGACGTGAGCCATGATCAGCCTTTCAAAGCATTTCATGGCTACCGACGTGAGTGCTACAGGCAGTAGTCATTTAGACAAGTTACCTTGATGTTCTTGTGCACAGGGAATATGGTGGTCTGCTTGAAACATGTAGGTATTACAGACTGGGTCAGGGAGCGGTTGAAAATGTCGTGACAACAGAGTAATTTAAATCTATCAATTGGTGCTGAAACGACAGATCAATATGAATATATTTCGATGGCTTTCTTTCATTGATCCCTAATATTCTGAAGCCGTTCTCTGGATTATTCTATTGAGTCTGTCATCAAAATTCAAACTTAAAGGTTCACTGTATTTGAAAGGATGGTTCAATATAAATGTACTGAAAATCTGCCGGCTGGGAAGTTAGAGGGTTTTCAGTGTTTGAATTACATTCATTCAGCATGCGCAAGAGAACCATGCCTGCAAAGCCCATTACGCACCTTCATAAGGTAAGTCTGAATATCAACTACTGAGAAGTGGGTAGGAAGTGCATATGTAAGAAAGGCATCATTTATTATGTTGGAATCGGGCCCTTACTGACTATGGAACTGAGTGGCACATACAATTTATCAAACAAATGTTGTGTTAGTGTCTGCCCTCTACGAACAAATGTTGTGTTAGTGTCTGCCCTCTACGAACAAATGTTGTGTTAGTGTCTGCCCTCTACGAACAAATGTTGTGTTAGTGTCTGCCCTCTATGAACAAATGTTGTGTTAGTGTCTGCCCTCTACGAACAAATGTTGTGTTAGTGTCTGCCCTCTACGAACAAATGTTGTGTTAGTGTCTGCCCTCTACGAACCTAGACGACGTATCTTAGCAGTGATAACCGTTTTGCAGATGTTATCGCAGGTGTAGCGAAATGCTTGTTTCTAGCTCCAACCGTGCAGCAATGTCTAGCAATCGAACAATACATATAAAAATAAGACATGGCAGAACGAGCAATGTCAGAGTCCTCAATATAAATACTGTAGTGCCTTCGGAAAGTATTCAGACCCCGTGACTTTTTCCACCTTTTTGTACATTACAGCCTTATTCTAAAATTGATTAAATATTGTTTTTTTTTCAGCAATCTACAGACAATACCCCATAATGACAAAACAAAACAGTTTTTTTGAAATGATCACAAATGTATACTTATTTACATAAGTATTCAGACCGTTTGATATAAGACTCGAAATTGAGCTCATCTGCATCCTGTTTCCATTGATCATCCTTAAGATGTTTCCACAACTTGATTGGAGTCCACCTGTGGTAAATTAAATTGATTGGACATGATTTGGAAAGGCACACACCTGTCTATGTAAGGTCCCACAGTTGACAGTGCATGTCAGAGCAAAAACCAAGCCATGAAGAATTGTTTGTAGAGCTCCGAGACAGGATTGTGTCAAAGAACAGATCTGGGGAAGGATATTTTTTAAAATTCTGCAGCATTAAAGGTCCCCAAGAATACAGTGGCCTACATCCTTCTTAAATGGAAGACATTTGGAACCACCAAGACTCTTCCTAGACCTGGCCGCCCGGCCAAACTGAACAACCTGGGGAGAAGGGCCTTGGTCAGGGAGGTGATCAAGAACCCGATGGTCACTCTGACAGAGCTCTAGAGTTCCTCTGTGGAGATTGTTATTATGGATGAGCCATGACTAAAATACAGCATATACATTTAAAGTGGGTAAAACAGTATGCAGTGGTATGAAGTACTTAAGTAAAAAATACTTTAAAGTACTACTTAAGTATTTTTTTGGTGTATCTGTACTTTACAATGTATATTTCAAATCAAATCAAATCAAATCAAATTTTATTTGTCACATACACATGGTTAGCAGATGTTAATGCGAGTGTAGCGAAATGCTTGTGCTTCTAGTTCCGACAATGCAGTGATAACCAACAAGTAATCTAACTAACAATTCCAAAACTACTGTCTTATACACAGTGTAAGGGGATAAGGAACATGTACATAAGGATATATGGATAAGGATATAAGGATATATGAATGAGATTTTTGACAACATTTACTTTTACTTTACTACATTTCTAAAGAAAAATATGTACTTTTAACTCCATACATTTCCCTGACACCCAAAAGTAATCGTAACATTTTGATTGCTTAGCAGGATAGAAAATTATCAAATTCTCACACTTATCAAGAGAACATCCCGGGTCAAGCCAACTGCTTCTGATTTGGTGGACTCACTAAACACAAATCCTTTGTTTTTAAAGGTTGTCTGAGTGTTGGAGTGTGACCCTGGCTACCTGTAAAAAAAAATGTTTTTAAATGTGCCTTCTGGTTTGCTTAATTAATATAAGGAATGTTTTATTATTTGTATTTTTACTTTTGAAACTTAAGTATATTTTAGCAACTACATTTAATTTTGATACTTAAGTGTATTTAAAACTAAATACTTTTAGACTTTTACTCAAGTAGTATTTTACTGGGTGACATTCACTTTTTCTTGAGTCATTTTCTATTCAGGTATCTTTACTTTTACTCAAGTATGAGAATTGAGAACTTTTTCCACCATTGACAGTATGTAAACATTATTAAAGTGACCAGTGTTAAACGACTCTATGTACAGGTGCAGGGTAGAGTACCGGTTGGTAGCCGGCGAGTGACAGTGTCTAAGGTTCAGGGCAGGGTACCGGGCGGAGGCCGGCTAGTGATAACTGTTTAACTGATGGCCTGGAGATAGAAGCTGTTTATCAGTCTCTCGGTCCCAGTTTTGATGCACCTGTACTGTCTTCGCCTTTTAGATGGTAGTGGACGGGCCGTGGCTGAGGTACTTGATACTCATCCTGACCTTCCTGTGACACTGGGTGCTATAGATGTCCTGGAGGGCAGGCAGTGTTCCCCCGATGATGCGTTGGGCAGACCGCACCACCCCCTGGAGAGCCCTGCGGTTGCAGGCGGTGCAGTTACTGTACCAGGCGATGATACAGCTCGAACAGAATGATCTCTCAATGTTTCATCTGTAGATGTTTGTGAGGGTTTTAGGGGCCAAGCTGAATTTCTTCAGCTTCCTGAGGTTGAAGAGACGCTGTTGTGCCTTCTTCACCACACTATCGGTGTGAAGGGGACCATTTCAGGTAGGTCCTCAGTGATGCGCACGCCAAAGAACTTAAGGCTTTCACCCTCTCCGCTGCGGCCCCGTCGATGTGGATGGAGGCGTGCTCTCTCTGCTGTCTCCTGTCGTCCACGATCAGCTCCTTTGTATTGTTGACATCGAGAGAAAGGTTCTTATCCTGGCACCACACCGCCAGAGCTCTCCACTCCTCCCTGTAGGCTGTCTCGATGTTGTTGGTAACCAGGCCTACCACTGTTCTGTCATCAGGAAACTTGATGATTGAGATGGAGATGTGCGCTGCCACACAGTCTTGAGTGAACACAGGGTTGTTGGGTAGGTTACTTTCTTCTGTAGCTCAGTTGGTAGAGCATGGCGCTTGTAAAGCCAGGGTAGTGGGTTCGATCCCCGGGACCACCCATACGTAGAATGTATGCACACATGACTGTAAGTCGCTTTGGATAAAAGCGTCTGCTAAATGGCATTTATTATTATTATTATTCTAAATGTAATGCATTACAGTTACTAGTCACCTATCCAAAATTGTAGTCAGTAATGTACGTTTTGGATTACCCAAACTCTGTAATGTAGTCTGATAACTTTCAGTTACTTTTGTATTACTTTCCCTTTGCCCCACCCCCATCAAAGTTGCCCATCCCTGCCATAGACAAACAGAATATGGGGATGTTGAAGCCTAGACATAGACAGATCTATAAACAAACATGCACATATGGTCAGTTTTAACCAGTTTACAGTTTAAATGTATGTCTATCTCTTCCTTTTCCATTAGAAATATATATTGTAAGACTGATTGATTTCATTTATTAGACATGTTTAAAATACATACATAAGAGGGGTCAGGCTGGATATGCCTCCACCTACAATTTAAGAAAATCATCAAGGACGCCAGAGTTAATCTTGAAAGTTTACTTCTACTGTGATGCTTTTTTAGTAGTACCACAACCTGTCCAGTAGATGGGAGCATTTTCTTCTCACCCACATAATGTAGTCTTACGGCTCACTTACGAGACATGCTACTATTTAGCCATTTTAAGTGAGAACTTGATATGGACCATGGAGGTTTTTATGAATTTCAAGTTCTTTGGAAGACTATTCCAAATCATGTCAGAAACCCAACAATTCCAAAAAGGGTTCTTTCCTCATACCGCTCTTAAATCTGAAAGGATCAATGTTGGTTCTCAGGGGTGGAAAAAGTGCTCAATTGTCATACTTGAGTAAAAGTAAAGATACCTTAATAGAAAATGAATCAAGTAAAAGTGAAAGTCACCCAGTAAAATACTACTTGAATAAAAGTCAAAGTAATTATATTATTATAATTTATTATATTAAGCAAACCACATGGTGTCATTTTTACACTTCAACACTCAGACATCATTACAAATTAAGCATAAGTGTGTGAATTGTGCTTCAACATGTAACGAGTACTTTTGGGTGTCAGGGAAAATGTATGGAGTAAAAAGTACATAATTTTCTTTAGGAATGTAGTGAAGTAAAAGTAAAAGTAGTCAAAAATATAAATAGTAAAGTAAAGTACAGATACCCAAAAAAACTACTTAAGTACTTTACACCACTGCTCCTTCTAGTGGAATAGTTATGGTTATCCCTGACCAAGTCGAAGTAGTTACATAAGTATTTGGGGACCACACAGTGGACAATCTTAAATACAAGACACAATTTAAAAAACAATAGCAATGGGAGCTCATAGTATCAGCTGGTAGTCTAAAACATGTTACCTGACCATAACTATTACTGTAAAAGGGTTAGGTTTATTACTGTCAGACATGGTTGCCGCCATACTATCAGGCCTATATTTATTGTCCATGGTATAACCCATAGGATTGTCCTTCACTTAGGAGAAACTAGCTGTTAAAATGGTACCCATTCCTTGAAATCCCTTGTTGAGGAAGTGTAGCAGACATGCCTGATGGAAGGTCATTCATTGTACTGTCAGAGTCATTCTCTAGTCATTTACACGTTTCTAGAAGAAAAAGAAACGCACACCTATTTAGGCGAGGTGCTGGCGAGCGGAGTAGAACACTAGAAAATAAAGGAGAGCCACACACTCTAGGAGCTCAGGTGGAAAAATGTAATATCCAACGTTTCGACAGCCTGATGAAGACAGCTTGGCTGTCGAAACGTTGGATATTACATTCTTTGCATCTGAGCTCCTAGAGTGTGCGGCTCTCCTTTATTTTCAAATGTACACATTTCTATCACCACCAGATTTACTTTTGAAATTCGGAGGAATGCAATCTCCTTGTTGTAATGCAAATAAACCTCAATGTCATTTCAAGTGGCTGGGATGTAATAAGGCCTGCAGAGCGGTTTTTGTTGTTGCATTGTCTTCCCAACAGGCCTTTTCGCACATTTTTGGTTTCCACGGTCATGGTTTTAACAACATTCTGCACCCTTAATTGTCTCATCATCAATTCCTGCCCTATACACACGATAAAACTTAAACTGGTCGAAATGTGTCATGTGAGTGGTTATTGTAGTTGTTGTATGGCAAATGCACGACAGAACTAGAGTTTTACTATCTGAGGTTTACCACTGTGACCAAACCCATCTTTTTATCTAATGTGTTTAGGGTGCATGCATATTCATAAAAAAATACATATCATTGGGCATGCATGAGAGCCGACTGATGTTGTTACTGACAAAAATATACAAAGAAACACTAACATTCGTTTCTCCCTTAATAGCCTATATAAAATACAGTGTACTGTACAGTACTGAAAGCACCCAAGAGACACGTATTTGTCTCCTCCTAGTGGAGGAAACGAGTGCACAGTGTGCGCTATCCTAACAGACGAACACGTCTTGAAAAACATCGTTAACCCGCGAAATAATTTTTTTTTGTGCCGAAAAGAAAAACTACCGCATAAAACAATGTTTTTCTAATATATGAACGTAGTCCTTAGGATAATTAGCTTTTATTTTGCTACTACAGTACAGTGGGGGTATAGCTCAGTGGTAGAGCATTTGACTGCAGATCAAGAGGTCTCCGGTTCAAATCCGGATGCCCCCTATTTTGAACCCGCTAATGCGCGAGCTGTGGAGGGGCTGGTGTTAATCAAGACTAGTAAATAGAGTGCAGTGCAGCTGTTAACTGTTGGGAATATAAACCTTGGATTGCGGATTGACTGACAACCGTGGTACCATATACCACAGGTATGAGAACATGTATTTTTGCTGCTCTGATTATGTTGGTAACCAGCTAATATAAGGCACCTTGGGGGTTTGTGATACATGGCCAATATACCACGGCTAAAAGGGCTGTGTCCAGACACTCCGCGTTGCGTAAGAACAGCCCTTAAGCCGTGGTATATTGGCCAGCCAACCGGCATTCAGAGCTCGAACCACCCAGTTTATAACAGACCATATACAACGGGTATAACAAAATATTTATTTTTACTGCTCTAATTACGTTAGTAACCCGTTTACAATAGCAATAAGGCACCTCGGCAACCCCGCGAAATGTACATAGAAAATGTGAGTTAAATTAATCAAATCTGGTCCCAATTCCGAAATCACTTTAGCCAGAACATTAATCTGCCTTCCTTGGCAAATACAAAAACTGCATGGGAGCAAGACATGGGTGTTCCATATATATATGGAACAAAAATACAAATACAACATGTGAAGTGTTGGTCCCATTTTTTCATGAGCTGAAATAAAAGATCCCAGAAATGTTCCATAAGCACAAAAAGCTTATTTCTCTCAAATGTGTTGTTCACAAATTTGTTTACATCCATGTTAGTGAGCATTTCTCCTTTTCCAAGATAACCCATCCACCTGACAGGTGTGGCATGTCAAGAAGCTGATTAAACAGATTGATTAGTATACAGGTGCACCTTGTGCTGAGGACAATAAAAGGCCACTCTAAAATGTGCAGTTTTGCTACACGACAATGCCACAGATGTCTCAAGTTGTGAGGGAGTGTGTAATTGACATGCTGACTGCAGGAATGACGAACAGACCTGTTGCCAGAGAATTGAATGTTCATTTCTCCACCACTAGCCACCTTCAACATCATTTTAGAGAATATGGCAGTACATCAAACCGGCCTAACAACTGCAGACCACGTGTAACCACGCCAGTCCAGGACCTCTACAACCGGCTTCTTCACCTGTGGGATCATACGAGAAGGGGGGGGGGGTACTGAGGAATATTTCTTACTGTAAAAAACGCTTTGTGTGGAAAAACTCATTCTGATTGACTGGGCCTGGCTCCCAAGTGGCTGGGCCTATGCCCTCCCATCACTGCAGCCCTGCCCAGTCATTTGAAATCCTAATACATGCATTTCAATTGATTTCCTTCTATGAAGTGTAACTCAGTAAAACCTTTGAAATTGTTGCACTTAGATTTTTGTTCAGTATATACATCATTGGTTCAGGCGTTCCCAAATTGTTCCATGTGTAATTCCCCTACTACAGAGAAGGCAGCCCAGTCACAAGTTTATCAATAATAACATTTATTTGTACAAAAAAATATTTTGTACCGTAAAATACATAGCCACTGTATATGTATAAAAATACATGATTAACCTGTTTTAAATCAGACAATACTTGTTTGTCGTCTTGCTTTTTACAGAAAGCATGCTACTATTTTACACTGTCAAGCAAACCCCCTTTTTCTTATTTGATATAAATACTTCAAGTAATTTGTGCATTGTTAGCTTAGAAGGCTGAGCACCAGTCTGATCACCATTAGGTCTGGCCTCTTAACCTGTTGTACTGTGGTTTTCCTCAAGGTCAGAGGTACAAATCTGTATGTTAAAGAAATCCAATGCAACCTCCCATTCTACCTCTGGAGTTCATGAGGACAGGAGGCTTAAATACTGTGATTAGGTCCCTTTTCAGCTTATGTGGGGCATATTGTGTCATCCTCATGGAGTCAGGTCTGACAGGTAGGGATTCTTATGTAAACATGGTGGACCTCTAGAACGGAGTCTCACACACACACACCACACATATATGCTAATGCACATGCACACTGGCACACCCTGGCATGTCTAGCTAAGGTTCTGCCAGGTTCCTCCAGGCCTCCTCTATCCCGAGGCAGACCTGGACTCTGGTCAGCCCTGGCATACACACTAAGGGCTGGGTAAGGCATGAGGGTGACAGGGCAGGACTGGGGCCACCCCTGGGGCTCAGAGGGGCAGTGTCACTACAGATAGTGGAGATCCTGATCTGGGCACTGTGGCTTTGGCTGTGACGTCTGAGAGGTTGTGTTTGTTGGATCAAAGGATAGCTGTCCTGGTTCCAATTGGGATGAGCCCACAGAAGGAGTTCTAACTGGCCAGGACACGAGACCTCATCCAGTCCAGACTGGCAGGTAGTCTGGAGGTTAGGAGAAAGAGATGGAAATGGTTTTGAAAATTAAACTGTGTTTGAGTGACTTAAGGTTATTTATGGGAATGATATAATACACACACACACAGAGAGGAGGCCCAGGCGTGTCTGTAGTTATGCAGTGTACTCACCCCTCCCCTGTGAGGGCACAGCAGGCCTGTACATGCCAGGAGTGGGCTGTGATGGAGCTGAGGGTGAGGCACTGGGAGATCTCTGCCACTGTCATAGAGTCCTTCATGTCCTGCTTGTTGGCCAGAACTAGAATCGCAGCATTCTGTAGGTCCTACACACCAGCCAGACAGGAGGCACAATTATGTTGTTTTTATATTCAACATATTTACACGTCTGAGCGTTTCCTGTGGAAATCTACAGAATCTCTCTGCTGCGACATCTCAGATAATAGAAAAAAGCAGCATCAGCGGAACAGAAACTGAATAGCTCAGCTGTCAATACACTGGGGAAATGTTGAAACAACCCATCATGGTTTGAAATCAGTTTGTTTGCTATGTAGTGTTGATATGAGTCATATTGAGAGCATGAACACAGCTCACGCGTCAACATGTTAAAGCTGCAATATGTCACTTTTTGGGCTACCTGATCAAATTCACATAGAAATGCGAGTTATAGATCTGTCATTCTCATTGAAAGCAAGCCTAAGAAGCAATTTTATACACCAGCTTCAAACAGCTAAAAATATTATATTTTTGGCTATCAAAAATAATATTTCACAGCCATTTGGATTGCTTGTTTGTCACAAACTGAAATTAGGTGAACTATTACAATTTTAGCAACCAGGAAATGGCTGGTTTCTGTATATTGCACCTTTAAAAAGATACATAAGGTGAGTGACAATGGAACGTGAACCACCTAGAAAACAAAGTGCCCTTATTCTTAAAAGTAATCCTCAATCATCCACCTATTGATACAATAAGGAAATTACAATCGGCTAATATTTCTGGTGTGTCACATACAGGAAAAAGGAAGTTAAGAATTAAGTGTACTTTCCTGCATTTGAAACTGGTCTTCAGAAAAAAAAATCTCAACATTGAGGTTGAGCTGACCCTCCCTCCCCCTTCCCATAATCCCCCCCAAAAGCCCCAGGTGGTTGTTACCTCATGTGCAAGCATGCGGTGAAGTTCATCTTTGTTCAGATTTAGACGCTCGCGGTCTGTGCTGTCCACAACCAGAATCACAATCTAAAGAGAGACAAAACAACTGAATACCCTGGCCAAAGAGGACCAACTTACTCACTTAAACTTTACCCCAGGCTCTGAGTGCTCATCTCATCAACATTTAACATGACTTCAGTAACAGTCTAGTGTGTTAGAGGAATACTCAGGACAGCAGACTGATATGGTTAGTTCTGTAACAGATGATGTAATAGTGTTCCCATGCCTTATCAATGACAACAACAATCAGCTGCTGGTTAAAGTGTAATAACTCAGTGTTGGCCTGATCGTTGGAGAGCTGGAAAACATCTCGTCTCCAGCTGTAGCTATTCAGACAGTCTCGGAGGGAAAAGGGGAAGTTAAAGCTAAAAGTGTTTAGGCATTAGCACCATCACCAGGGTTCTATTTCTACTCCAGCTGTAACTGGCCAGAAACCAACCTGTACACACTTTGTTACGTTAAAAAAAACACACATGCTGTTCCTCGACAAAGACATTCTGCGGCACACACAAAGAGATCCGTACCTCTGTGTTGCAGTAGTAGGAGTTCCAGCTGGCTCTCAGGCTTTCCTGGCCTCCGATGTCCCACACCAGGAAGCGGGTCTTGCGTACAGAGATCTCCTCTACGTTACTGCCAATGGTGGGGGAGGTGTGAACCGCCTCTTTGGTAAGGCTGAGAGGACAGAGTGATTGTTATGACTAAGTGATTATAAATATCATTTGCATAAATTTGAGACTTATGTGATCATGAATTATACAAATCTATTTTGATATCACTCACAATTGGTAGAGGATAGTAGTCTTCCCAGCATTGTCCAGGCCCACTATGATCACTTTGTGTTCTATGAGAAAAGGAAAGAGGAAAGTGATTCACACACTTCTACACAACAGACACACAGATTGCCATTCACAGACCTGTGACCCCCAAAGCGAATCAAACATCACGATGACAACACATCTGACTGATGGACTCTCTTTGAAGGGTCTAGCCATGGATTCAAATACCAGATATGAAAAACATGGGCAGACATCTTTATTATCCAAAGGGGTCAAAACCTCTGTTTTGCAGTGTTACTATTAGGTAAAACAAGGGCCATTTGACCCTGATAGTCAACCCCAGCGACATAACCTGCCATCATCTCATCAACGAGGTAAATAGTACTGATTGACTAAATGTTATTGGTTACATAATATTAATGCAATTCACTATCACTACCGCTACATAGAAAACAGATAATTACACGGGACACGTGTGCAGAACGTTGACACAGTGAACAGAACATCCAGTACGGACTAGCTCATGTCCCACAGAAATTAACCAGTTATTGGAAGGTGCCCGGTGTAGTTAGAAATGTAGCTACAATTTTGGCTATGCCGAAATTAACCATTTTTTAAACTGTCACTAACGTTATTGAAAATCACGTCTAACAGTTTCTCTTGCGTTCTCATAATTTAAATCCAGTCCATAACAACACTCTGCTACAAAGCAGCTAACGTTATCAAACCAAGCAAGCAGAAATTCAGGCAGGGAGTGCAGATTAACGTTATTCAGGAGCAACAATAATAGCAGTAAATTAGCTAAATGTATCCAGGCACACAACTGATTACCTCGGTCTCCGAAGACAGTCATCAGCTTGGTAAAGAGTAGTCCCATATCCACCGGTGATAAAAAGAATAAATACAACTCAAAGAAATATGAAAATATTTCAAACACAGCTAATCAGATAGCTGTTAACGGTAGCTGGCTAGCTAGCACAATAGGCAACCCACACTTCAAGCAAAGATAGCTAACGCTAGCTAGCTAAATAACTGTACTGATAACTAACCCTGTGCTGTGCATCGAGGCTATTAAGCCAACTACCTGGAAAATATTAGGTAGCACAACCTAGAAAGGTATTTTTCCTGACGTTCGTCGACACAAACAAAACGAGATATGTGCCCATGGGTTGTCTATCGATACCAAATTGATTCTGCGATCAAAATAGGCAATGCATTCTTTTACTTAGCCAGCTAGATTTTGGGGGATGATTGGAGCGAGTCACAGAAAAAGGCGGGGCAAAGGAATTCCTCAGCAGCTAAAAGCGGGCGTGGCCACGCGTCTGTAGCAAAACATGACGCACATGTGACGAATGAAATGAGAGCGCTGATGAATGGGAGGACAACTCCATCACCCACATATGGACGCGGAACTACTTTATAGTTCCTCAAACCTAATCTCAAGCAGGGGAATTCTACATGTTTAGTAACCAAAAGTGAAACAATGACTGTGACATTCACCTGGAATGTCCTTTCTATTCCTGTGATTGAGATTGTGTTTATCATAAACTTCAGGGCATGACTTTCCCAATTTGAAATATTGTCTACAATGATGGCAGAAGTGGGAATGTCTCACAACCGTAGGCGCTAAGAAATCTGGATCTTTATTTCACCACAGTGCAGTGTGTAATATTTTTGCATGTAAACCTCACCCATGGGCACGCATTGGTTGAATCAACGTTGTTTCCACGTCATTTCAATGAAATTACATTAAACCAACTTGGAAGAGACGTCGAATTGATGTCTGTGCCCAGTGGGCAGGGTCACTAGCTGATCCCCTTCAATCACATGAATATCCATCAATTGTTTTAAAAACGGAACTCTGCACTAATATCTTAGTTGCCCCGTAAAGTACCGTGTACTTTGACCAAGCCTCATTTCAGGGGAATTCTACAGGTGATATTTATTGATGGCTTCCAAAAGTAAAACCATGACTGTGACATTCCCCTGGAATTCCCTTTCTATTCCCGTGAATGAGAATATGTTTTGAATTAACTTCAGGGCTTGACTTTCCCAAGTTAAAATGTCCTGGTGGTAGAAGTGATAGTCCCACAACATGAGGCTTCTGCTTAGAAGTCTGGATCTTTATGGCAGTGCAGGGGGTAATGTGTTTTCCATGTAACTTCAGGAACACTAGCTGTTCCATTTTTCCATTTCATTCACATTAATATATTTTTAAAACGGTATTATCACACTTATATCTTAGTTACTCTGTGAAGTGTACGCCCTAGTGCTCCTACTGAATATCATAGCCGGATCCCTACTGAATATCTCCAACACTGACATCCACCCTAATCCGAACACTGATCAGACCCCTATTTAGTTACATGGGATTCACTCAAGAATCCTGTAATTCAGTCAGGGGTCACTCTGGGTCATGGTGTGGACATTAGGGAAAGCCTGAAAAACTATGCAACATATGATCGCAGATTCAGGAAGAGGGACCACCACACCCAAACTTCTAGATATTTACTTAACTACTTCCTCCCATAGAACATTATATGGTTCTTACTTCTTTTTAAAATGTCTGGAATTAAAAACAAAACAAAATAGTTTCCTCCACAGTGTAGGCATGACAATCCAGGGCACGTCACGTGCTGAGCTGAGTCTTGCGGCTATTGGGTTTTCAACCAGAGATGAGTCTAAAACCACAAGTTCTTAAGAGGCTTTCTTCTTTTTTGCCTTCGCAAGATAAACAGAAAACATATTTTAAGCCATAGTTTATGTAACAAAAGGTAAAGTACAGCAAGCTTCAGCTGTTATACGTATTGGTACGATATGCGCCTGATGAGGTTTTCTGTTATTTGACAACGGCTTCAATCAGCAATATACCTAAGTTTACTTGCAGTGCAAGAATTGAGTGATCATTTAAGGTATAGCTAATTTAAATGGCAAACTAATGTATTCAGTCATACAGCTCTCTAGGTGTGGAGGATGTGCAAGTGTGTCCCCCTGATAATCATCAGTGATTATCGGCCCCCTTTGCTGTTTCGTGGACTTCAGGAAACAGCAAACGGAGCACCCCCTATCCACATCGACGGGACAGTAGTGGAGAAGGAAAAAGTTTTAAGTTCCTCGGTGTACACATTACAGACACACTGAAATGGTCCACCCACACAGACAGTGTGTTGAAGAAAGCGCAACAGTGCCTCTTCCACCTCAGGAGGCTGAAGAAATTTGGTTTGTCACCTAAAACCCTCACAAACTTTTAAAGATGCACAGTTGAGAGCATCCGGTTGGCCTGTATCACCACCTGATACGGCAACTGCACCGCCCTCAACCGCTCTCCAGAGGGTGGTGCGGTCTGCACAACGCATCACCGGGGGCAAACTACCTGCCCTCCAGGACACCTACAGCACCCAATGTCAGGAAGGCCAAAAAGATCATCAAGGACAACCACCCGAGCCACTGCCTGTTCACCCCGTTATCATCCAGAAGGCGAGGTCAGTACGTTCATCAAAGCTGGGACCGAGAGACTGAAGACTGAGACTGAGTCTTCGGCAATGTCATCTATAAAATAGCCTCCAACACTCTACTCAGCAAACTGGATGTAGTCTATCACAGTGCCATCCGTTTTGTCACCAAAGCCCCATATACTACCCACCATTGCGACCTGTACGCTCTCGTTGGCTGGCCCTCGCTTCATACTCTTTGCCAAACCCACTGGTTACAGGTTATCTACAAGTCTCTGCTATGTTATGCCCCACCCTATCTCAGCTCGCTGGTCACCATAGCAGCACCCACTCGTAGCACACGCTCCAGCAGGTATATCTCTCTGGTCACCCCCAAAGCCAATTTCTCCTTTGGTCGCCTTTCCTTCCAGTTCTCTGCTGCCACTGACTGGAATGAACTGCAAAAATCACTGAAGCTGGACATTCCCATCTCCCTCACTAGCTTTAAGAACCAGCTGTCAGAGCAGCTCACAGATCACTGCACCTGTTCATAGCCCATCTGTATACAGCCCATCTATCTACCTCATTCCAATACTGTATTTATTTATTTTGCACCACAGTATCTCGACTTGCACATCCATCTTTCGCACATCTACCATTCCAGTGTTAAATTGCCATATTGTAATTACTTTGCCACCATGGCCTATTTATTGACTTAACTACCTTATTTGACCTCATTTGCACTCACTGTATATATACTTTTTTTTATTTTTTTCCTACTGTATTATTGACTTTCTGTTTTGTTCATTCCATGTTTAACTCTGTGTTGTTGTACAGTGGGGCAAAAAAATATTTAGTCAGCCACCAATTGTGCAAGTTCTCCCACTTAAAAAGATGAGAGAGGCCTGTAATGTTCCTCATTGGTACACTTCAACTATGACAGACAAAATGAGAAGAAAAAAAATCCAGAAAATCACATTGTAGGATTTTTAATAAATTTATTTGCAAATTAGGGTGGAAAATAAGTATTTGGTCAATAACAAAAGTTTATCTCAATACTTTGTTATATACCCTTTGTTGGCAATGACAGAGGTCAAACGTTTTCTGTAAGTCTTCACAAGGTTTTCACACACTGTTGCTGATATTTTGGCCCATTACTCCATGCAGATCTCCTCTAGAGCAGTGATGTTTTGGGGCTGTTGCTGGGCAACACAGACTTTCAATTCCCTCCAAAGATTTTCTATGGGGTTGAGATCTGGAGACTGGCTAGGCCACTCCAGGACCTTGAAATGCTTCTTATGAAGCCACTCCTTCGTTGCCCGGGCGGTGTGTTTGGGATCATTGTCATGCTGAAAGACCCAGCCTCGTTTCATCTTCAATGCCCTTGCTGATGGAAGGAGGTTTTCACTCAAAATCTCACGATACATGGCCCCATTCATTCTTTCCTTTACATGGATCAGTCGTCCTGGTCCCTTTGCAGAAAAACAGCCCAAAGCATGATGTTTCCACCCCCATGCTTCACAGTAGGTATGGTGTTCTTTGGATGCAACTCAGCATTCTTTGTTCTCCAAACACAACGAGTTGAGTTTTTACCCAAAAGTTATATTTTGGTTTCATCTGACCATATGACATTCTCCCAATCTTCTTCTGGATCATCCAAATGCTCTCTAGCAAACTTCAGACGGGCCTGGACATGTACGGGCTTAAGCAGGGGGACACGTCTGGCACTGCAGGATTTAAGTTCCTGGCGGAGTAGTGTGTTACTGATGGTAGGTTTTGTTACTTTGGTCCCAGCTCTCTGCAGGTCATTCACTAGGTCCCCCCGTGTGGTTCTGGGATTTTTGCTCGCCGTTCTTGTGATCAATTTGACCCCACGGGGTGAGATTTGCATGGATTCCCAGATCGGGGGAGATTATCAGTGGTCTTGTATGTCTTCCATTTCCTAATAATTGCTCCCACAGTTGATTTCTTCAAACCAAGCTGCTTACCTATTGCAGATTCAGTCTTCCCAGCCTGGTGCAGGTCTACAATTTTGTTTCTGGTGTCTTTTGACAGCTCTTTGGTCTTGGGCATAGTGGAGTTTGGTGTGTGACTGTTTGAGGTTGTGGACAGGTGTCTTTTATACTGATAACAAGTTCAAACAGGTGCCATTAATACAGGTAACGAGTGGAGGACAGAGGAGCCTCTTAAAGAAGAAGTTACAGGTCTGTGAGAGCCAGAAATCTTGCTTGTTTGTAGGTGACCAAATACTTGTTTTCCACCATAATTTGCAAATAAATTCATAAAAAATCCTACAATGTGATTTTCTGGATTTTTTCCCTCATTTTGTCTGTCATAGTTGAAGTGTACCTATGATGAAAATTACAGGCCTCTCATCTTTTTAAGTGGGAGAACTTGCACAATTGGTGGCTGACTAAATACTTTTTTGCCTCACTATGTGTCAAACTGCTATGCTTTATCTTGGCCAGGTCGCAGTTGCAAATGAGAACTTGTTCTCAACTAGCTTACCTGGTTAAATAAAGGTGAAATAAAAAAAAATGTTTAAAAAACTGAAAAAACACTTCTATCTCAAGCCATCAGACAGTTAAACAGCCATCGCTAACACAGATTGGCTGCTGCCTACATAGACTTAAATCATTTAAATCAAGCCACTTTAATAAATGGATCACTAGTCACTTTAAATAATGCCACTTTAATGTTTACATATCTTACAGTATATACATATGGGATGAGTAATGTATCTTATACCATCTATTACATCTTGCCTATTCCGCTCGGTCATCACTCATCCATATATTTATATGTACGTATTCTTATTCCATCCCTTTCCATTTGTGTGTATTAGGTAGTTGTTGTGGAATTGTTAAGATATTACTGCACTGTCGGAACGAGAAGCACAAGCATTTTACCACACTCGCATTAACATCTGATAACCACGTGTATGTGACCAATAAAATTGTATTTGATCAAAGGAGTGACACAATGAAAATCCCAAGCACCTTTTTCTTCTGATTAAAATTTTAATTAAAATACGAATTTATCCACAGATTAAAAATGAAAAGGCAGAAAAAGCTAAATGTAGCTACAATCAGGCACCAATGATACATGTTCTTCCATCTTTTTAACAATTGCGATAACGCAACAATAAACATTACTTACGAATTATTATTTTATATTTACTTATTTGACTGAAGGGGTGGGCAGAAGGAGCCCACCAAATACATTTGTGAATCCTCCAGTTAGTAGTTAACTGAGTTAAAGACCATGTTTTGTACCTACACCCCCCCCCCCACTCTTCTCACTAGCGCTAAAGAACTGAGGACCTTATTAAATGCCACGGGAAGAAAGAAAAAACACCACTAAAGTTCGTCAGAAATCAAGAAGTGAAGTGCATGGCATCCACGGGAAGAAAGAAAAAACACCACTAAAGTTCGTCAGAAATCAAGAAGTGAAGTGCATGGCATCTGACATTCAGACAAGCTAGCCGTTTGGTTGAACGTTTGGGGTGATTTACCACGCAAAACAACTCTTACATAACTGTTAGTGTGCCCTGTAACACGTAGACAACACAAAGCTGGTGCAGAGAAAACAAGATGGTGGTGGACATCGTGCTGGAGCGACAGGGTGGGCTACAGTGCAGGGTAGTTGCCAAGAAGACACATACAGTAAAGACACACGTATGAAAACAGCGAGTGTGACAAGAGATAAGACATCCCGCCATGACAATGGTGGGCGTGGCTTGGCGAAACATTCCGGCACTTGTGATTGGAGTTCTTGAAGTAAAGTCTGAGGGTGTGAGAGACTATTAGGTAGGACATTTCATTCACGTGACTACTACTGTAGTGCGGCTTATGAACTGTACCACATTCAAAAAGACAAATGTATATTACAGGAGCAAAGCTATCACCCACAGACAGACAGTATCCCTAAAATAGCAGGAAACAAATGGGGACAACCAGACAAATACAGTTCTATTTCAATGCTATGGCTGAAGTCAGTTAGGGAAGAAGAAGTAGTCTTTGGGATGTTTACTTTTATTCTTAACATTAAGGTAAGCGTCAAACGAAGAAACCAATTATCTCAAAACTATTCTGAAGACATTATGGCAACTTTTCCATCCAGATAGCTTTTAAGGTCTGGGTGATGAGGAATCAGGGGAGAGGGACTCAAAAAGCTTAGGATCCATCCTGAAAGTGTCTGAATCCTGAAGCTGAGCCTGAAGCTGTGGGGATAGAGACCCTGATGCTCTGTACTGTACATGGGACATACAACCCTGTTTAAGACTGCAGAGGACAGACATGACAGACTACAGCTCTATCAGCCTTCACATTCTACACTACAGAGATTAAGCCATACAGATCACACAATGATGAATTCATAATCATAATGATAACTGTCCTCGTGCTGTCAGTTCAGTAGGATTCCATGGTATTCATGCAGTAGTACTAACAAAATAAACTAAAAAGAGACCAACCAAACTGCTTTTTTTCTCAAAACATAAATTAATTGAATATAGCTAAAATATCTGGATGAGGTGGATGGCGTCTGGCAGTTGTTTTCTTCTCTACAGCGTACTCAACAATGAGAAAAGTACCTCTTTAGTAGGGTTGTAAACAGATTAATTCATGAGCCTCTGATTGGCATGGCCCCCAAACCCACCCTCCTCTCCCCGCTAACCCCCTAGCCCTAACCGTGAACTTCCTCCCTCCCCTTCCTCCCCCAGTCTGTCTGTCAGCCTCCTAGCCCATATGTTGTGATGTGTGTTCAGCGGATGTACCTGTCCCTCCCCCAGTCTGTCTGTCAGCCTCCTAGCCCATATGTTGTGATGTGTGTTCAGCGGATGTACACGTCCCTCCCCGAATCTGTCTGTCAGCCTCCTAGCCCATATGTTGTGATGTGTGTTCAGCGGATGTACACGTCCCTCCCCCAGTCCTCCTGATTCTTGTTGTGGCCCATGTTGGTGCCGGTGTCCCCGGGTTCCTGGCAGTACCTCTCCCTTAGCTTGGCCCGGCCATGTTGCCCAGGCTGGGTATGGGAGGCCATGGGAGGGTGGTTGAGGTTCTCCTGGTCCGGCTCGGCCCCCTCGTCTTCCCAGGAGGCCTGCCGGCCATGGTGCTGGGCCAGGTGGAGGCGGCTGCCCCCGCCCCCTACCCCGCGGTACATCTCAGACTCCTCGTAGGGGTCGGTCTCAATGTCCATGCAAGAGTCCCCTGCTTCAGTGTAGGCAGAGTCCCGACTGCCCTGAGTCTCAGAGTCGAAGGTGTCCTGCCGGGACAGGCCCCTCCCACCCCCTGCCCGTAGCTGGCCCCGTGAGGAGTGCATGTAGGTCTGCTGCTTCTGCTGCTGCGGTTGCTGCTTCCCTCCCTGGTCACTCTGGTAGTCATGGAGACTGCCGCTACCACCGCACTCCGACAGAGGCCCTTCCCGCTTCTGTTCTCCGGTCACCAGGTACGGCCCCTGCAGCGAGCCCCGCCCACACCACACGCCATGCAGAGACACAGTGAGACAGAACAAGGCCCGGGCAGTGGGTTAGTCAACAGGGTTAGGACAGGTTAGGGTGCAGTTAGATCAAACATGATATCAGTAATGTCAGTCAGTCAGTTCACAATGCAACACATAGAGGTTTACAGTATAACAATTGATATATTTATGCAGTACTTAAAACACACCGTGTAAATAATTACTTGGTCAAAGTGACATTCTTTTTTGTATTTAATACATGCACGCAGACTCTTTTCCATAGACTACAGAAATGTGTTCATTCATCATCTGTAAGACAAACAGCTATGCAGTCATTAGTCACCATGTTCATGCAGTCACCATGTTCAGCTCCTGGCTGCAAAACCAACAGTGCCCTCTTATGGCTGATTTTTCACAGCAGCTAAAATGATGTTTCAACTAATTGTGATATCTCTTTTTCATTCACAAGCATGTCACACCCATTGACAGTTAAATAATAACTGAACAAAATCTCCTCCAACTGAATGAATTCTAATGAATCTATACAGCCGCCATTCTCTTTTGTCAGATTGTGTTAACTCCCACGCGACGCTCGGCCCTCAGCCGAGACAGATCAGTGCAGGCGGAATTGACGCGCTGACTTCAGGCAATGTACAGCCAGCCGCACCATATAAAATATGACCTACTGAATCAGAGAAAGCACTGTTCATAATAGTGCCTTTATCTCTAAATGAACACGATTAAATCAATTATGTGGGTATAACTCATTGATATACGGAAGCAACTTGGACACTTTTACAAGGTCTTGGACTATGACAGTCATGAGTCATGCTGTATGTATTTGGCTGAAGCCAGTGGTTGATTGGAGATGAGACCCAGATTATCATTTTACTGCTGGTTAGAGTTTCCTGTGTGAATTCATGAAATAGGACATTCCTATTAGTCATGGCCCACATCACTTTACACACACACACACACGCACGCGCGCGCACGCATATGCATGCTCTCCCACACACACACACAGCCCATCCCTGCCACGCCACACAAATCAGAAAACTAGAAATGATGCCACAACAACAAGGCACACATTGGCCAAGCGGCCGAGATGATTCGCTCCTTTTCAGGGACGGTGCCATGGCAACACGGAGAAGGGAAGTAAACTGGACACCGTTTCCCAGACGATAAAGGAGTGCTGAAGAAAGGAGGCCAGGCAGGGAGCCCTGAGGTTGGGTAAGGGGCACACAACTCCATTTTCTCAACCAATTACAGTAAACAAGGAATCAGCAGCAGACCAGAGACAGAGGTATTGTACCTCTCTGACTGATGGACAGATGGAGGATTTTCATTTCATCCAATAACTGCGCCCGTCAATTCATTTCACAACTCCAATGTGATTGTGTGTGTGTGTTATTCTCACAGAAAACCCTCCCCAGTGTTGGTTTGGTCTGGAACCAGTGTCCTGCCCATATAAACTCTCCTTTGCTAATTTTGCTGTGTGTGTTGCTCTAACATACTGTGTCATTTGCAGAGAGGTTTTCTCGAAGAGGACGAAGCTCTCTGTTTGTGTGTGGGTGTTTTCTAATGCAGAAGGCTTTCACAGTAATGTGTGGGGCCTATATTGTTCTGAGCACTCTGATGTGTGTGTGTGTGAATATGAATGTCTGTGCTCAATTGGATCCAATGTGATGGACCCAGTATACACTCTCCAGTTAACAGCACCCTCCATCTCTCCATGTATGTAGTGTTTCTCTATACAGTATTATAATAATAATAATATATATGCCATTTAGCGGACGCTTTTATCCAAAGCGACTTACAGTCATGTGTGCATACATTCTACGTATGGGTGGTCCCGGGAATCGAACCCACTACCCTGGCGTTACAAGTGCCATGCTCTACCAACTGAGCTACAGAAGGACCACAAAGCCATTATGAATGAGAATGTGGTCTAAACAATGTGATTAGGTTTCTTATTTCAGGTCAAAGGGAGGGATGGAGAGATGGAGGATGGGAGGAGATATATCTGAAGAGCAGGCAGACGGGTTTGGGTTAGGAAGGCGGTGTCGCTCCCCCTGAGCCATCCCCCGTCCCCCACAGCTGGCCTTTAGAGGGCGTGCTCGGCCACTTTCCCATGCTCGGCCCCGGGGCCATCCAGGCCGGGCCAGAACTCCAGGTTGCGGCGCAGGGAGGTGAGCACCTGTACCTGCAGGTTGGAGACGGGCTCTGGGGAGGCGGCCAGGGCGGCCGTGGCCATGGTGCGGTTGAGGAGGGGGTTGGGGGGGTTACTGCTGGGGGGGTGGGTGGCCTTCCAGTAGGCCTCCAGGTAGTCAGCCAGATGCTCACAGGCATCCTCCAGCTGGTTCTCATCCAGGATGATGTCAAACAGCTCCTACATACAACACAGAGGGACATTATGTTAGTGTCTCACCTGTCAACGTCAGAGATTCAGCCAGCTACCTAAAAGGGCATTCATTTCAATGTTAAGCCAATGCCATTGTTCAGACTGGTAATTGTGAATTCATTTGTTCAGGGCAAACAGCATGTAAGAACATGTGCCTTTCGGCCATGGAATCCAGGGCCACAGACAGACACTCACAGGGGGGCACTGGGCCAGCTTGTCTGCTGCCACCATCTGCACATTCAGGTGTTTGGCCTGGGACTTCCCCCGGGATTTAATGAGCCTCTGGAGGACCTGAATGGAAACAGGCAACAACATACCGCTGGTCACTGACAGAGATGTCACATCCACAGACAGAGATGTCACATCCACAGACATAGATGTCACATCCACAGACATAGATGTCACATCCACAGACAGAGATGTCACATCCACAGACAGAGATATCACATCCACAGACATTTCAGTCACATACATGACATTTCAGTAGGATGTGATAGAGGAAGTCAATCGACCACAAATTCAGGGGGTACCTTAGGTGAGGCTATTTTGATGTAGACAATAATAGGAGCCAGGGAGGTCTTAGCCAGCTGAGAGGGGTGGTTGATGGTGTCTGCGTCTAAGGCAACCAGCTGCAGGGTGCGGGCCAGCTCAAAGATTCGCTCAATCTCACTCTGCACCTCCGCTATGTGGTAGAGAACATGGAAATGCAATAAGTAACAGGGTGTAGTAGGTGTCTGAACACACAGAGTATACAAATTGAATTGGTTGTCAAATCTCAATTCTGTCCACATTTAAATCCCTTCTGGAGTATACAGGGAGATCCGTGTGACTATTGCCACTTTGATAACTCATATTTCTCACACACACACACACACACACACACACACACACACACACACACACACACACACACACACACACACACACACACACACACACACACACACACACACACACACACACACACACACACACACCAAAATAAACAGGATACATACACGCACATGCAAACGTGGCATGTTAACACTATCATGCATGTCAACATTTTGGCAAGAGGTTCGGTGCATGTGAAACAGAACCCATCTCATTAGATATTCCATTTACACACCACTAAATGGAACATAAGGGCATTCTCATTCTGTTGCCACATTCCAACGAGCAGTAACTGATGTTATGCACTGTTAAACATGGTCTCTAACACAACTTTTTTACATCAACTCAAACTCGGGAAGGAGGCTTGTAAGAATGAGATGCATGTGGTGGCACTTGATATACCGTTCTGAACATGTCAACGAAGAAAATCATCTGAAAGTGATGAAGTGTAATAGCATTCGCTGTTAGAGCTATCAGGCAGAGCAAACGTATTAGTCTGTTTGGATGTTCTCGGCTTCGTACACTCTTATTCTCCTTCAGCAAAACCCTAGAAGAGCCTGTATGGGTTTAACAGTGTGGCTGTCCCCATTTATCATACGCTCAGATGTGTGTACAATTTCTTTGGAAGGAGGGGGGGGGGGGGGTCTGTGTTCCAGCCACAATTACATTATCTCTCTGTGGAGCTTCTGGTAGCAACCCCAGCCACAATTACATTATCTCTCTGTGGAGCTTCTGGCAGCAACCCCAGCCACAATTACATTATCTCTCTGTGGAGCTTCTGGTAGCAACCCCAGCCACAATTACATTATCTCTCTGTGGAGCTTCTGGTAGCAACCCCAGCCACAATTACATAAACAGGGGACAGGTCATTTGCAGAGGGGCTGCGGGCTTCAGACGGTCTCCCTCTGAAGGGCTGAAGTAGAAAGGGAATTAAACCTGCAGGTGGAAGGCATCGACCAGAAGCTCCGCAGAGAGATAAGAGAAATTAACTTTACCTAAAACAATGAAAACCTAACAAACTGTCCTAGCTTTTATTAACCTCCAAATGTCCTCTATTTACACTGCATCTCTGTGAAGAATGTTGCATCCCTGTATCAGAGATTGGTAGTAAACAATGATGTATGGTATATAAAACACATTATTATATGAACTTCTAATTGTGCTTGAGTTTCAGTATGCATACAGGCTCCTTGTAGGTAAAGTGTTGTTACATGTTGCTTTACAGTCGGGTCCCTAATTCTGGGTCACAGGGTTGGAGGCAATGGGGGATGGAGGGGGGAGTATCAATTCCCCTGTACACTCCTCCCTGATCACAGATGCCCCCCCCCAGGCCCGCTATCACATTTCCCCACAACCCCAGACAGACAGACAGACAGACAGACAGACAGACAGACAGACAGACAGACAGACAGACAGACAGACAGACAGACAGACAGACAGACAGACAGACAGACAGACAGACAGACAGACAGACAGACAGACAGACAGACAGACAGACAGACAGACAGACAGACAGACAGACAGACAGACAGACAGCAGGCAGACGCTCAGCTGAGCAGCCTAGAGCCACCAGACCCACCGAGCACTCATTCTGCTGTGTAATTAGTCTACTCTTTCCAAGCCTTAGTTCAAATTGTTATTACTGCAAGCAACAGGCTTTCACAAACATGTGTGAGGAACAGACAGGCAGACAGACGCATGAGGTATGAGTGTATGAGGAGAGTAGTGAGAGACAGACAGGGGAGGAGAACAGAGAAAAAAAAGCTCTTGGTTTTTCTTCCTCGTGAGAGCATACGTACCCAGTACGTCTGAGAGACGCAGAGCGAGTGGAGGGGAGGTGGGAGAGAGGGACAGGTGGGTGGAGGGTAGGAAAAGACAGGATGGAGAAAGAGAAGAGGCCAGATCAGAGAGGGGCAGTGAGTAATGAAGGGTAGAACAACCCTTTCAGGTTCCCATGGACAGGCTACACTGCCCCTCTCTGCTCAGCTAGCCTCTCCTCTAGAGGGGCCTTACGATCCTGTGCTTAGCCCGACTCACTGATATCGAAGACTATCTATGCCAAAAGGAACGGATTGATGACCTAAGTAAAAACATTTTTGTAATTCAAGGCAGACTATGAGGCTCCCTATTGTATGTTATCAATAGATGCTAACATCCAATATTCCCTGACCTTTTGCTGACCAGGTAGCTATCACCAACAGAAACAATACTTTTAAATATCTTTATCCCAATACTCGGTGACAGGTAAACACCAGTCATTGTCCAAGTACAAACTGGCATTTCATTTAGAGTCAGGCAGGTCATCAGCCGGATCAAATACTTACACAAGCTAATATTGATATATGACAACACTGATAGTGAAAGGTAACAACACAATAGCCCAACGTATGATAAGAGACATGAACTAACAAAGCTTTTTGAAATGGATCACGTGGGTGTGTGTTGGAAAGGCACAGAGCCAGTCCTGGCACTTATTGTGATCAATGGTTTTCTTATAGGTACAAGAAAGGTACAAGGATGTCTTGCCCTACTGGTCCGGTCTTACCCAGGCTGGAGCGGGTGCTGGAGCGCTCGATGATGGTGTGTTTACTGGGGTTGTTGAGGACCGAGCGCTTGGCAAGGGAGATGTCTGCGGTCACCCGGGTGATGGATATCCTGGAAGAAACACGATCAACCAATCAGGGCTGAGAACTGGAAAAGTCTTAAAGCAGGTTAAACTAAATTGAAGACGTTTTCAACCTTGGTAAAAAAAATTCAGTCGTGTTCTCTGGCTGGCCTGAAACTCACCTGCCCTCAAACTTGTGCTTGAGAAAGTCAAAGAGAGCCTTTTGCATCATGTCAGTCACCTGGTGGGAGATGAGGAGAAGAAGAACAACCGAGGCGTGGAGATATGACCGGTATAATAAACCATGAAGACAGTTGGGGAGATTGAGCTACACGGTAGCCTTACCTCGTAGCCCTTCAGTGACGGCCCCACTAGAATGATGGGTCTCATGGAGGGGACCACGTCGTACGGGGGGACATGCTCCATCTGAGTCAGACAGGAGAGCCCCAAGAGCGGGGTGAGACACTATAACCACTGTGTCTGAACAAAGACATACACACGAACAGAGCTCACGCATACTCTGAGACGCACAACCAATAGCCACTTTGTACGCACACGTACGGAGCTGCACAACCTACAGCCACAGAAACACACACATAAATCAACATTATGTCAACACTCTCCCTTCTCTCTGCACAGTCAGAATGATATAGATAAAGCATTTCAGACAGAGACCATTTATTTTCTTGGAGAGGATAAAAGCACCAAGACCAAGCGCAAAAAATGTTCACCGAAAGCACTCATTTCCATTTCTCAAGTCTGCTCTCCCAGTCATAGCAAATGAAATAAACTATAATTCAACTGGATCAGAATGAGCTATGGAGAATGGTAAGAGCCATTATTGATATCTTAAAATTCACAGGAGCTTTCGTCCAGCCTAAAGGCATACGTGACTGTGGTTCCAGTCAAAGATAACTCTCTCTCAGTATGTACAGTGGGGCAAAAAAGTACTTAGTCAGCCACCAATTGTGCAAGTTCTCCTACTTAAAAATATGAGAGAGGCCTGTAATTTTCATCTTAGGTACACTTCAACTATGACAGACAAAATGAGAAGAAAAAAAATCCAGAAAATCACATTGTAGGATTTTTAATGAATTTATTTGCAAATTATGGTGGAAAATTAAGTATTTGGTCACCTACAAACAAGCAAGATTTCCGGCTCTCACAGACCTGTAACTTCTTCTTTAAGAGGCTCCTCTGTCCTCCACTCGTTACCTGTATTAAATGGCACCTGTTTGAACTTGTCATCAGTATAAAAGACACCTGTCCACAACCTCAAACAGTCACGCTCCAAACTCCACTATGGCCAAGACCAAAGAGCTGTCAAAGGACACAAAATTGTAGACCTGCACCAGGCTGGGAAGCCTGAATCTGAAATAGGTAGGCAGCTTGGTTTGAAGAAATCAACTGTGGGAGCAATTATTAGGAAATGGAAGACATACAAGACCACTGATAATCTCCCTCGATCTGGGGCTCCATGCAAAATCTCACCCCGTGGGGTCAAAATGATCACAAGAACGGTGAGCAAAAATCCCAGAACCACACGGGGGTACCTAGTGAATGACCTGCAGAGAGCTGGGACCAAAGTAACAAAGCCTACCATCAGTAACACACTACGCCGCCAGGGACTCAAATCCTGCAGTGCCAGACGTGTCCCCCTGCTTAATCCAGTACATGTCCAGGCCCGTTTGAAGTTTGCTAGAGAGCATTTGGATGATCCAGAAGAAGATTGGGAGAATGCCATATGGTCAGATGAAACCAAAATAGAACTTTTGGGTAAAAACTCAACTCGTCGTGTTTGGAGGACAAAGAATGCTGAGTTGCATCCAAAGAACACCATACCTACTGTGAAGCATGGGGGTGGAAACATCATGCTTTGGGGCAAAGGGACCAGGACGACTGATCCGTGTAAAGGAAAGAATGAATGGGGCCATGTATCGTGAGATTTTGAGTGAAAACCTCCTTCCATCAGCAAGGGCATTGAAGATGAAACGGGGCTGGGTCTTTCAGCATGACAATGATCCCAAACACACCGCCCGGGCAACGAAGGAGTGGCTTCATAAGAAGCATTTCAAGGTCCTGGAGTGGCCTAGCCAGTCTCCAGATCTCAACCCCATAGAAAATCTTTGGAGGGAGTTGAAAGTCCATGTTGCCCAGCAACAGCCCCAAAACATCACTGCTCTAGAGGAGATCTGCATGGAGGAATGGGCCAAAATACCAGCAACAGTGTGTGAAAACCTTGTGAAGACTTACAGAAAACGTTTGACCTCTGTCATTGCCAACAAAGGGTATATAACAAAGTATTGAGATAAACTTTTGTTATTGACCAAATACTTATTTTCCACCCTAATTTGCAAATCAATTCATTAAAAGTCCGAAAATGTTATTTTCTGGATTTTTTTCTCTCATTTTGTCTCTCATAGTTGAAGTGTACCCATGATGAAAATGACAGGCCTCTCATCTTTTTAAGTGGGAGAACTTGCACAATTGGTGGCTGACTAAATACTTTTTTGCCCCACTGTATTTGTGTGGTAGACCCCAATTGCTGTATAGAAAGAAGCCAGATAAACACCAAGACAAATGGGTTTTTAGGCCCAGAGAAAACAGACAACAAGCACACACTAAACCTACAAACAGATACCTCATTTTGAACCAACATACAGAGCATACATTTCTCAAGACACTTACTTCAAACACTCAAATCACATTGAAAATGACATGCACTCTTACGCAAAACACCCACACACGGTCAATCAATATTCTAACAAGTAAAACAAAACGCATACATTAACATTCCATCAATATGAATCATGAGGAGCATGATTCATCTGCCCAACACCGCATCTATAAGCATCTGCTCTGTTATAGAAAGCGTCCTGTTTTGGAATGACAGGTGAGAGGAGAACAGGTCCCATGGTCTATCCACTAACAGATAGGAAGGCATAAGGAGAATACAGATGTAGGCTCTTCATTTGACCCATTTGAAGGCTTAGTCCATAACGTTGGTTGATTCATGGTTAGGCTATTAGCTGGCCAAAAGTAGTGTGCATGAAAAGTGCAATACTGTAAATATAACGGTGTGCTAGTGTGGGTTTTCAGTAAATGTATGTAAATCACGCTGCAGGAAATGCAAATGAGCTTCAAGATTCTCAGTAACAAAAAGGGATCCAATTAAGATCCTACACCTGTAGGGTGCTCGTGTGTATTCGATGTCAGCTCTCTGTATTCTCAGCACGCCTTCTCCTCTGTATTCCATGCAGCACTTTAGTGCACTGAGAGCAGTAGCATAGAGGCTTGAAGAGCTCTCCTCCACTAAGTTCCGGTTACGTTACATAAAGCCACACCTCCACAACCAGGCAGTGGACGCAGTTCACCTCATTACGATTCACTACATCTAAAAAATACACTTAAGAACTTTTCCAAACGGTGCTCATCTCTAGAGGGGCAGTGCTGAGGGAGGTGTACTGTGGATCACCATTTATGTTGCTTCTTCCAAATAACATGAACTTTCACGTAATCTATAGAAAGTGTTTTTGCTATTGGAGGACAAAGCGTGCCTCTGCCTCCACAGTCTCCTGTATCTACGGGATCAAAGCTGTGTTGACAGCTCTGAGATAGGGAGGGATAGCGAGGCGGGCTGATGATAGGCTATTGGCTGTCACTCAAAGCAGCCATCCAGAATGGGAATGAAAACACATCAGGGAGCATTAACGTTCACCAGAACTGTGTGTGACAGGGGCCATGACACGCCTGCACACTGACAGCCCGTGTTTACCCAATCAGCTCTGACTGCATACTGACAGCCCGTGTTTACCCAATCAGCTCTGACGAGAGAGACAAATGGAAGCCCTGCTGGCATTTTGGGGGGTGGAACTAACATTTCCCTTCCTACAGTTCCTCCCTATAATTTCCCAGAATTTCTTAATTGATCATTTTGGAACACAATATCCCTGGGGGCAACTGCAACACGGAAATCTTCTTCTTGGGGAATAAGTGAAAAACTTGACAAAAATGAGGAAATGTTCAAATCCAGTCACCTCCCACTCTCTCTAGCATAAGCTGACATGAGAGCAGACTGAGAAACATGGAGAGACAACAGAGAGGAAGAGGAGGAGGATGAGACAGAACAGAAGGTAAAGGTGAATTAAAGGTCAGCACCGACTCACCGACTTCTGTTTCTGTTTAGCCGGACCACCTACAGTACCATTCCGCACACAACCCCCACGAGAAGACAGAGCAAAAGGGACAAAAAGAGACAAAAAGCACAAAAGACAGAGGACGTGTTGTTATTGACAGGTGACGATTAGTTGGGAATTGGGAGTGGAGCTGTTCAATAGGACAGCGGAGACCACATCCATTGTAGTCTGATCAATAATGACATTTATTGTTTAGAGTCGCACCGTCTGCGAATATTCATACATTGCTTTTGCATCGGTGAATGTATGAACATGTTCAGGGTCGTCTTTAGCTCAACCCCTCCCCCAGTTGATCAGCGCAGAAACGCACAGTCAAACATAACTCGGCGTTACCATGGTGACCAGAGACAGAGGGGCCAATCGGGATTAGGGAATCAGACAGGCGCTCGCTAGCGGTGGGAACGGTGGGTCAGTTTAGGGCAGTAAGTCAGAGATGAGGGGTGTAGGAGGGGCTAGTGGGGACAGACAAAGGTTATTATAGCCTAGGACTGGGCCATAGCTGCGTGCAGTGGGGGGGGGGGGGGGGGTTTGGTTGAAGGGAGGTGGGGACGGGAAGCAGCCGTAGTGCCTGGGGCCCCTGGAGGGCTTTACCTTCTTAAAGAAGGGCAGGCGGTGGATTTGGCCCTGGGGGGAGGTGACGCTGCCTGCACTGCCCTTGGGGGAGCGAGGGTCACCCTGGGGCTCAGGGGGCTCCTCAGCATCCAGGTCCAGGGGGTCAAAGTCAAATGCCATCGTGGACATGTCCACATGAGCTGAGGGGTGGGGTGGGGTAGAGAGAGAGAGAGAGAGGACAGGGAATGACAGAAAGAGAGAGAAAGAATATCGAGCAATAGTGAAAGAGGAAGAAAAAGTGGAGATGTATACAGAGAAAAAAGGAGGAAAGAGAAAAAGGAGGACAAGAAAGGCATGATAAGAAAGGTAATCAATAAAAGACAAGGCAATCAAAAGCAGAGAGTAGGACAGACTCCGATCTGAGATCTAGAAATGGGAGAAATGACAGCGTTCTGAACCAGAAATAACAGTGCTGAAATAAAAAGTCAATAGGTGACTACGAAATCAGTGTATGAGCAGGTCAGAAAAACAGCGATCGAAACAGAACAGTGAGTAAGCGAGAGATGTGGAGAGAAAGGTGGTGGAAGAGAGAGCTATCCACTGCTGAAGAAGAAGTGGCGGAGACGAGAGAAAGAGAGAGAGAGAGCAGAGAATAAGAGGTGCTAGGAGGTGGAGGCAGAAAAAGGTGTGTAGCTGTTTTGAGGAGGGTTTTGTGTGTGCTGCGACTGGTTACGGTGGTGAGGGCTCTGTTTTGGGTGTGGGTAGGGGTGTTTTAAGCCGGCACAGCCAGGCAGGAAGAGGGGTTTGCTGTGTGCTGGGACTGGTTACGGTGGTGAGGGCTCTGTGTTTTGGATGTGGGTAAGGGTGTTTTAAGCCGGCACAGCCAGGCAGGAAGAGGGGTTTGGTATATCAGTTCAGGTATAACAAATATGGTTGATACAGAGAACCATACTATAACTGTCGTGTTTTAACGTAACACATCCATCATGGTTAGGTCATCCATCAACGGAGAAACAACGCCAGTTACAGTCAATCTACGTGTCTGATCTAGTCCGTCTGTCTTCAATTCAATTATTCAATGAACTCACTCCCAGGCAGTTCTTATCTAATAAAAACATGTACACTACCATTCAAAAGTTTGGGGTCACTTAGAAATGTTCTTGTTTTTGAAAGAAAGCACATTTTTTCATCCATTAAAATAACATCAAATTGATCAGAAATACAGTGTAGACATTTTTTATGTTGCAAATGACTGTTGTGGCTGGAAATGGCAGATTTTTAATGGAATATCTACATAGGCATACAGAGGTCCATTATCAGCAGCCATCACTCTTGTGTTCCAATGGCACGTTGTGTTAGCTAATCCAAGTTAATCATTTTAAAAGGATAATTTATCATTAGAAAACCCTTTTGCAATTATGTTAGCACAGCAGAAAACTGTTCTGATTAAAGAAGCAATAAAACTGGCCTTCTTCAAACTAGTTGAGTATCTGGAGCATCAGCATTTGTGACTTCAATTACAGGATCAAAATTGCCAGAAATAAAGACATTTCTTCTGAAAGTCGTCAGTCTATTCTTGTTCTGTGAAATAAAGGCTCTTCCATGCGAGAAATTGCCAAGAAACTGAAGTTCTCGTACAACGCTGTGTACTACTCCCTTCACAGAACAGCACAAACTGGCCCTAACCAGAATAGAAAGAGGAGTGGGAGGCCCCAGTGCACATCTGAGCAAGAGGACAAGTATATTAGAGTGTCTAGTTTGAGAAACAGACACCTGTTAACTGGCAGCTTCATTAAATAGTACACGCAAAACACCAGTCTCAACGTCAACAGTGAAGAGGTGACTCCGGGATGCTGGCCTTCTAGGCAGAGTTGAAAAGAAAAAGCCATATCTCAGACTGGCCACTAAAAGGAAAAGATTAAGATGGGCAAAAGAACACAGACACTGGATAGAGGAACTCTGCCTAGAAGGCCAGCATCCCGGAGTCACGGAGTCACCAATGTTGACGTTGACTGGTGTTTTAAACTTGGATTAGCTAACACAACGTGACATTGGAACACAGGAGTGATGGTTGCTAATAATGGGCCTCTGTACACCTATGTAGATATTCCATTTAAAAAATATATATATAATAATAACAATAATAATCTGCCGTTGCCAGCTACAATAGTCATTTACAACATTAACAATGTCTACACTGTATTTCTGATCAATTTGATGTTATTTTAGTGGACAAGGAAATGTGCTTCTCTTTCAAAAACATGGATATTTTTAAGTGACCCCAAACTTTTGAACTGTAGTGTATATATTTCTGTAATTCCACACCATCAATCTTTCCTTCTGTCTCTATGTCTATTTATTTCCCTCCGTCTCAGTGAACCGTACTGTCTATCCAGCAGCATGACTGAACTGAACTACACTGTTGCTGAGCAGTGCTAACACATAAGGTATGGGCTGAGTCTCAAATCGGACCCTATTCCTATTAAAGTGCATTACCTTTGACAAGGGCCAATAAGGCTTTGGTCAAAACTAGTGCACGATGTAGGGGACAGGGTGCCCTTTGGGATGCCTCCCTGGTCTGGCCAAGCGTAGTGATCAGATTTAATGAGAGGAGCACTATATCCTCCGCTCTATTTCAGGCTGGTCCTGTTAGCCATACTAATGACCTGCTAGGACCCCTCTCCTTCTCTCTGTCTGTCTCACTCCAGTATCAGCAGCACACCCACGGAGACGCTCCCCTCCACACTGCAGATATCCGTTTCATCATGGATCACCAACTATCCAGTTAAAATCTACACGGAATATTAGCGACTGGCCGCGACAGAGGGCTATATCTATAGTCACACACACAGTGCTGTAGTGTGTGTGTCTCTTCTCGCCAGTCGAGAGGTGAAGATGACCCCCCCAACCCCCCCACCACCCTTGACCTTACCTGTGCCAGGAGGGGTGGGCCTGCGTGTTCCAGTGGCAACGTCCAGGCTGGAGCTGCCACCAGATTTACTGTAAGAGGGTGGAGGAGAGAACAATGAGTGGATGGTTACTGGTGAAAAGTGAGGTGGACTGAAAAAAAATAGTCATTGAAAATAAATTGAACTTTTCCTATTTTTAATTGTGAAGTAAAGTAGTGACTGTTTGATTTGGTGATAATTGTACTGTATTATGTTGCATGCACTGTGGAAGCCAATTGGATAACAAGGTTGGCTCAATTCGAATTGAAGGCAGTCAATTTAGAAAGTAAACTAAAATGACAATTGAATAATCTAAAAAAGGGAATTTATTTCCAATGACTTCTCAATAAACTGAAAAGTAGACGCTACTTATTTCAAATTCAAATCACTTTCTGAATGAACTGCCTTCAATTCGAATTGAGCCCAACCCTGTTGGATAACAGCTCTGATATGACGGAGCCGATAGGTAACTGATCTATGTTGCCGTAAAGTGACAGGGTGATGTGTGCCAGGGGACGTGGGTGTGGGCAGCAGCCAGTACCTGGAGCTGAGGCGGTTCTGTCTCATCTTCTGCTCCTGCAGTAGCCTGGTGTTCTCCAGTTTGACTGGGCTGGGGATGAATCCCACCTCACAGCCCTCCTTCACCAGACGCCCAATCCACCAGTCATTATTGTACTTCTGCACAGAGCACACAGACAGACAAACATCTCAATACCACCCAATAATACACACACCGGTCTTCTCCTCCCTCGCTCAGAGCCCCTGCTGTTGTTGCCAAGGCAACCACCGCCGCCATCTTAGCTTGCTTATCGACACATCAATCAGATATATATATATAGAACCGGATGTTCACACTATAACTGAACAATATCCCGCCGTCTTCGTAAAGCTCAATGGTATGGGGACTAACTCATCTTCAGAAACAATCTAACAATAAGAAATAAGAAGGCCCAGTGTTGTTTACGCAGCTCTGGTACCTCTTTGATGTGTAGGAAGTCTTTGGCTTCAAAGGAGATGGCCATGCCCTGCACTGGGACGTCGTCATTGGGCCCAGAGTTGTAGCCCACATTCGTCCGCACAGCGAAGGCTACTGGTTTGGTCTGGGGAGGTGGGAGCAAAAGAAAAAGGCAGAACAAAGAATGAGAATAGAGGATAAGAAAGACATGAGGGCGACAGATTGGACAAGACAGGATGAGATACTAAACTCATGTCGCTCAATGTCTATTATGTCACAAAGACTGTTAATGAATGTTAATTGAATAGAAATATATATTATAATATGTGTTAACCGGGTGCCTAAAACATTGAGGGGACCCTGTTAGCGAGAATAGTCAGGTGTATAGTTAGGGTCGGGGTGAATGGTTAAAGACTGCTGTTCTGTACGGCTGTACTGTATAACAGAGGGACAGGGTCACAGGGAAGGGCCATGGTGACCTCTGACCTTTGCTTTCTCGAGGGTGGCGAGGGCCTGTAGGTCTGCCTCCTTCCGCAGCGCCTCTGGGTCCTCCTCCAGGGACACATCTGAGTCCGACGGCCGGCTGGTGTAGGAGTCGGCAGAGCCCTGCAACACACACACACACACACACACACACACACACACACACACACACACACACACACACACACACACACACACACACACACACACACACACACACACACACACACACACACACACACACACACACACACAGAGTAAGGAAGTGAGAGAGTGAGTGAGGGTTTATGTGTGAGAGAGAGAAAGAAAGAGGGCAGAGAGATAGGAGGTATAAAGAGAAGGAAAGAAGGAGCTGGGTCATTTGTTCTAGTGTGCTGTATGTTTGTACGAGCGTGTGTGCATGTGTGTGTTTGTGTACACAAGCTTATTCTATGGCATGACCATACGTCCTTGAAGAAAACCCCTGTGCCAGTAAGGACAATAAAGACAGCAATAGTATTACTGGAACCACACACACACACACACACACACACACACACACACACACACACACACACACACACACACACACACACACACACACACACACACACACACACACACACACACACACACACACACACACACACACACACACACACACACACACACACACACACACACACACACACACACACACCTCCCCATAACAAACACCAACAGACAGACATGGGGGAGAGAAATTAGTTGACTGTAGAGGTGTGTGTGGAATTAGGGATGAAACAGTTACCGGTTTCATGACAAACCAAGGTAAAATTCCAGACTATTAGTATACCATTTCAAATTTTAATTATCATTAAAACCGTGTTTCATTGCCACAGTTTGAAAAACTCAAGGTAAATACTGTCACACGATAACACGTTATGTAAACTCAGCAAAAAAAAGAAACGTCCCTTTTTCAGGACCCTCTCTTCCAAAGATAATTCGTAAAAATCCAAATAACTTCACAGATCTTCATTGTAAAGGGTTTAAACACTGCTTCCCATGCTTGTTCAATGAACAATAAACAATTAATGAACATGCACCTGTGGAACGGTCATTAAGACACTAACAGTTTACAGACGGTAGGCAATTAAGGTCACAGTTATGAAAACGTAGGACACTAAAAGAGGCCTTTCTACAGAAAAACACCAAAAGAAAGATGCCCAGGGTCCCTACTCACCTGCGTGAACGTGCCTTAGGCATGCTGCAAGGAGGCATGAGGACTGCAGATGAGGCCAGGGCAATAAATGACAATGTCCATACTGTAAGATGCCTAAGACAGCGCTACAGGGAGACATGTTGGACAGCTGATCGTCCTCGCAATGACAGACCACGTGTAACAACACCTGCACAGGATCGGTACATCTTAACATCACACCTGCGGGACAGGTACAGGATGGCAACAACTGCCTGAGTTACACCAGGAACGCACAATCCCTCCATCAGTGCATAGACTGTCCGCAATAGGCTGAGAGAGGCTGGACTGAGGGCTTGTAGGCCTGTTGTAAGGTAGGTCCTCACCAGACATCACCGGTAACAACGTCACCTATGGGTACAAACCCACCGTCGCTGGATCAGCCAGAACTGGAAAAAAGTGCTCTTCCTTGACGAGCCGTGTTTTTGTCTCACCAGGGGTGATGGTCGGATTGGCGTTTATCATCGAAGGAATGAGCATTACACAGAGGCCTGTACTCTGGAGCGGGATCAATTTGGAGGTGGAGTGTCGGTCTTGGTCTGGGGCGGTGTGTCACAGCATCATCGGACTGAGCTTGTTGTCATTACAGGCAATCTCAACGCTGTGCTTTACAGGGATGACATCCTCCTCCCTCATGTAGTACCCTTCCTGCAGGGTCATCCTGACATGACCCTCCAGCATGACAATGCCACCAGCCATACTGCTCGTTCTGTGCGTGATTGCCTGCAAGACAGGAATGTCAGTCTTCTGCCATGGCCAGCGAAGAGCCCAGATCTCAATCCCATTGAGTACATCTGGGACCTGTTGGATCAGAGGGTGAGGGCTAGGGCCATTCCCCCCAGAAATGTCCAGGAACTTGCAGGTGCCTTGGTGGAAGAGTGGGGTAACATCTAACAGCAAGAACGGGCAAATCTGGTGCAGTCCATGAGGAGGAGATGCACTCCAGTACTTAATGCAGCTGGTGGCCCATTTCTGTTAGTCACATCTCTAATGGAACTTGTTCATTTTGTCTCTCAGTTGTTGAATCTTGTTATGTTCATACAAACATTTACACATGTTAAGTTTGCTGAAAATAAACACAGTTGACAGTGAGAGGACGTTTATTTCTTTGCTGAGTTTAGTCACCCAATCAACATATTTTGTTAATTTAAAAATCCGGCAGACGTCGACTTGGGTTGTAAAAGTGTTCCAACAGCAGAAACACTATAGAATCCTATACAAGACTCCTGTATTTAGGTCAATTGTTGGGCTCATTGCAATTACTATAACGGTCTTCTTAAGATTAATTTGTATTTATGTCAATAGCGCATGAGGTCATTGCATACACTCAAATGCAACACAGAAGATTATATATGCCATTTAGCAGAATAATAATATATGTCATTTAGCAGAAGATTGACTGTGTGTGTGTGTGTGTAAGTGAATAATTATAATAAAACACCAATAATAATAATCAATATATTTGCTATTCCCTCGTTTAAAGGCGTGCAGCAGGCAAACCCAGTGATGCTACTGGTCCCTCATCTACAGTTGTGACACTCGAGCATTTGAAAAGGCAGGCTCATGCGCCCACGTCATTAAAAATGCTCAAGCCCTCACTGCAGGCCTTTCATATTACATTGCAAAGGACATGATGCCATTTCAAATTGAGAGGCCTGTCTTTCTGAGGCTGATGGAGGTTGCCGTGCCTCACTACAAAGTGAGTGCTGCTCATTGTATTTGTTTGTTTGTTTGTTTGTTTGATTTGCTTACTTAAGGTTGTGTTCATTTAAAGCTGCACTATGGAAACGTTAAACTCTCATGGCCACACGGTGCCATCTTTAATGCTAATTTTATTATTTTAACGTTTATACACACAAAAAGTGCATAGTGCTGCTAATTTTATTTGTTGTTTGTTGGTTTTCAAGATAAAAACGATTTCAGTGCATCATTACTTTTTTACACATTTCAACAAAACCGCGATACTGATAACCGTGATCATTTTGGTCACTATAATCGTGAGATGAAATGTTCATACCGTTTCATCTCTGTGGTATAACACAATCAAGGCCTTGTGCCTAACGTGATAACCTGTGTTTTTCCTCCCCTGGGATCTCTCTCCCTCTGCTTTATCTCTCCTTCACTCTGTCCCTTCTCTCAACATGTTATTTTCCACTGCCTGGCTTTTCCCATCTCCCTATGCTTTGCTTCATCTCTGTTTAGATCATAATATGTACTGTAGTGTGTTCTGTCCACCTCCGTTTAGACCATAATATGTACTGTAGTGTGTTCTGTCCATCTCCGTTTAGACCATAATATGTACTGTAGTGTGTTCTGTCCACCTCCGTTTAGACCATAATATGTACTGTAGTGTGTTCTGTCCACCTCCGTTTAGACCATAATATGTACTGTAGTGTGTTCTGTCCATCTCCGTTTAGACCATAATATGTACTGTAGTGTGTTCTGTCCACCTCCGTTTAGACCATAATATGTACTGTAGTGTGTTCTGTCCATCTCCGTTTAGATCATAATATGTACTGTAGTGTGTTCTGTCCATCTCCGTTTAGACCATAATATGTACTGTAGTGTGTTCTGTCCATCTCCGTTTAGAGCATAATATGTACTGTAGTGTGTTCTGTCCACCTCCGTTTAGACCATAATATGTACTGTAGTGTGTTCTGTCCATCTAGACCGTTTAGACCATAATATGTACTGTAGTGTGTTCTGTCCATCTCCGTTTAGACCATAATATGTACTGTAGTGTGTTCTGTCCATCTCCGTTTAGATCATAATATGTACTGTAGTGTGTTCTGTCCATCTCCGTTTAGACCATAATATGTACTGTAGTGTGTTCTGTCCATCTCCGTTTAGAGCATAATATGTACTGTAGTGTGTTCTGTCCATCTCCGTTTAGACCATAATATGTACTGTAGTGTGTTCTGTCCATCTCCGTTTAGACCATAATATGTACTGTAGTGTGTTCTGTCCATCTCCGTTTAGACCATAATATGTACTGTAGTGTGTTCTGTCCATCTCCGTTTAGACCATAATATGTACTGTAGTGTGTTCTGTCCATCTCCGTTTAGACCATAATATGTACTGTAGTGTGTTCTGTCCATCTCTGTTTAGACCATAATATGTACAGTAGTGTGTTCTGTACTACTGCCTGGTGCCTACCTCATTTTGAATGGTTCGAGGCAAATATCCCAAACAATCACCTATAATTGTCATCAGGTCCACCTCTCTGTGGCATTTCTTTTGTTTCACCCTTTATTAATAACCTGGAGGCACAAAGGGAACCTGCCTGGCTGCCTGGCTGCCTGCCTGCATTGAAGCCTACTCATCAAATACACACATTACTGTCTGGCACATAACACTTGGCTGGTGTGATATGGGTGTGAAGTGGATGCATCAAAACACATATGCAAACCTGAATCACATCTGATCAGGCGCTTTGATGTGTTTGAGTGTGGGCGTGTCAGAGAGAGAGGGAGATAGAGATAAAAAGGCCCGGATTTAATATTAGCGCTGATAAATTACTCATGAAGTGGCTATGGTTTCGTCCACTTTCACCACCCGTGATGCCTGGTAACCTGAGCCTCTCTGGCTGACCCTAATCCACCCATACCACACAATAAAAACGCTGGCCTTGCCTCCTCTCTTGGGGGGGCTCTGCTCAGAGCGGAGCGTTCCCTGCCTGGTATACTGTACACTACAGCCCAGCACTGGGAGTACAGCCTGGCTCACTTGTCAAATGTTTGAGTGCTCTCTTTATGTAACTATCTCACTTGTTCTGTTTTTCCAGGTGTCAGATTCTCTCGCTCGCTTGCTGCATACACCCGTGGGAGGTGCAGACAAGAATGCGGACAGCTGAATGTGCAAGGCAGAATGAGTGAGTCATTAGGTGTGGGGTTTTAAAATAGAGGTGAGAATGTGGTGAGAATTGACATCCACCATATGTAATGATTTCAAATATGAGTTCAAATACGTGGGCATTTGGTAATTAGCACACAAGTATGTGCCATAAAAAAAAAAATCAGAAAACTCGGACTCCCTATTGGTCTCTGGCTGTTACAACAGCAACTACAGGTACTGTTGCTGTGCATAGAACCGTGTGAAAAGAAGAGAAAAAAATTAAAAGAAGGGTCGAGTCCCAGAATGCCCCAGAAGGTAAACAGGGTCAGGGGTCGGAGGTGAAGTTTCAGCGGCTTCAGCCTCCATCTCTGCTCCAGAGCAATAGAGACCAGACAGGACTTGAAGGGCTAAATGTACACTAGGGCAACCTGCCGCTGACAAACAGAAATACTGTATCTGAGAGAGAGATAGGTACTTTGATATTTACTGTTTCACTTTATACGGGTTGAATGAATAACAAACAGAACGTTGATTCTAGTGCAGCCACCTGTCGCATCAAAATCATCAGTGGCTTAGCAATGCCACGCCCGGTAACCAAGGCAACAGTTAGACTTCCAGGGGAGCCACCCGACCATCCCTACTTCCTGTTTCATTAACACAAACACACACCCTTGCCCATCTCCCCGACACAGACATGCAGTGTTTAATAATGATGATAATAGCCGTTGCCACTTACCGGCTCTGAGTCATCCTCTAACCCATACAGGTGCATCCCAACATGGAGAGCTGAATATTACAGAAAGGTTAATTAAGCTAGATGAGGAACCAAGAGGACTGTGTCTGTCTACGAGAGAGAATAACGAGAGAATAGCTTACTGCCTCAGAATAACTCACAGAACAGCAACTCCCTGACTGCTGCAACAGGTCTGTGATGCAGTGAAAGCAGCAGAGAGGGAGCTAGAGGGATGAGTGAGTCTGCGTGTGTGTGTGTGTGTGCGCGCTCGTGTGTTTACAGTATGCGTGACTCACTCACTCAACCTGGTCACGCCACATAACAAACCCGCAGAGTAGAAAGACAGAAAGACGGGAGTGAAATCGATGGAGAGAAAAGAGAGAGGGAGACACAATTAGGGACTTAATCAATCCTTGACTAAACAAATAAAGTCTGGAGGGGGAGTGTGAGGCAGAGACCAGGGTGATGTACCGATCAACAGGCAGTATGGATACCTCTTACCCTCCCCCTTACGCTTTCTCCCCTACTGTCCTCTCTCTCCTCCACCTTTCTCTTTCTCTCCCATCGCCTCTCTACATACTCCTTTACTGCTTACTGTCCTTCCCTCTTCCACTCCCTCTCTTTATCAATGGATTCTGTCGCTAATTTAGTTGCTCACAGCTCCTGTTCAAAATAGCTAAAGACCACCTGATCCCATAGCTGCTCTCCCATTGGCCAGGCCAGAGTTCCCAGTAGTGTCATAGTAACCAGCCCAGTTGCTTAGTAGAGAGAGAGAGAGAGAGAGAGAGAGAGAGAGAGAGAGAGAGAGAGAGAGAGAGAGAGAGAGAGAGAGAGAGAGAGAGAGAGAGAGAGAGAGAGAGAGAGAGAGAGAGAGAGAGAGAGAGAGAGAGAGAGAGAGAGAGAATCAGAATAGGACCACTCACTTTTGGAAGTGGTGAAGGCAGAAGAAACGGCTAGATTAACATGCTCTCAGAAACACACTCAACTGGTTACTAATGGCTACAGCTGAGCTTGTATTTGATAAACAGCCTGCTTCAAGGCTTTTCCTATAGAGCTGGGCCCATAGACTTATATAACGATGACTGGGTCCCACCCAAATCAATAAGACAGAATGTTTCATAATACGCACATCTCTGATAATGTCACTCCATACCCGTATGGAAAAGATCTAGAAGAATTTGACAGGATTCGTATATGTTCTCACTAGAAATAGTCAGTAATACATATGGCACCAAATACATTTATTTATTAGACATGATGTCCACATCATTGGTGCCCGAGGAGGAGCTGTTGTGGGGGTTACCTGCCTTGCTCAAGGGAAGAATGGCAGATTTTTCCACCTTGCTGGCTCAGGGATTCAAACAAGCAACCTTTTGGTTACTGTCCCAACACTCTAACCGCTAGACTACCTGCCACCCCAGAGGGGAGGAGGAGGAAGAGGTAGAGTCGCGGTGGAGGAGAGAAGGAGGACGAGGATATGGGTAATCACTTCAAAGCTGAGCCATGGCAGAAGGTTTCACAAACTAGATTTTCTTGGCAAATATTCACACACACACACATATATATATATATATATCCTTATCCATTAAATACAATTTACAGTAAGAAATGTTTTCAGTTGAAAACTGAGGGAAAAGAGTGGGAGTGTGAAAGACAAGAGCATTGAATAATGAGAGTGAAAAGCGTTGCCTTGAGGGGAGAAATTATGTTAATGATGTTGCCTCTTCTGATGCAATAAAGCCCTTACTGTTCCAATACGTGATGGCATGATGGAGGAGGGAGAATGCATCTACAGGCTACAGCATAAGTTACAGACGCATGATATTCGGCAGATTTTTCCACCATGCCGGCTCAGGGATTCGAACAAGCAACCTTTCGGTTACTGTCCCAACACTAACCGCTAGACTACCCGCCACATAAGTTACAGGCGCATGATATGGAACTTTCTCACTCCGAATTAGTCACGATTCATTCAGGATTATCCGTAAATCATGGTAGCATCCACATTAATGTAGAAGTGTTTCGAAACATATTCATTTCTTATTTTCAATAAAAGTGACAATACATTTACCATTTGTTTCCATCGGGCACAAAGTCATCTGAAACACAGCCAAAACAAACAGGAAATGCATCTAACAAATTAGTAGAGTCACAAGCTTGATGTAATAATTTCATGCTAGGAATATGGGACCAAATACTAAACTTGACTACTTTAATACACATATAAATGAATTTGTTCCAATACTTTTGGTCCCCTAAAATGGGGGGGGGGGGACTATGTACAAAAAGTGAAGTAATTTCTCAACGGTTCACCCAACTAGATTGATGAAAATACCCTCAAATTAAAGCCGACAGTCTGCACTTTAACCTCGTTGTATCATATCAAATCCAAAGTGCTGGAGAAGAGAGCCAAAACAACACGTGTCACTGTCCCAATACTTTCAGAGCTCACTGTATCCAGTATGTGTTGGTGAATATTATATGCATCTATCTAGTGCTTTGTGACTGTCTGAAAACATAGAATACGTGTTGTCAAGTCATATGCCTCGCCTTCATGATGATATAAAGATGTACAGATAAAAACAGACTACGATTCAAAGTGAGAAGGCGGTGTGTGTGGCAGAGTGAAATCAGATCGAAACGATGGCAAGAAAAGATACCGAAGTGAAATACAATAATGGTCCAAACCACCGGTATGATTAATTATGACATTCTAATCCTGACAAGATCACAATCTCTCGCTACTCCTCTAGGCTGTATTTCTGCCCCATCCATCCCTCCCTCCAAGCCCTCCCTCCAAGCCCTCCCTCCAAGCCCTCTGTGTGATCGGAGCAAACAGTCTGCCCAGCTGTAAACACAGTCAGAGACAGGGCAAACACACACTCAGACTGCCAGCAGAGAGGGAGACGGGACAGAATGATCAGCCCAGGCTCAATCCCTCTTCTACAGGGGTTTTCACATCCCACAACAGCAGCACTGGCATAAACAGTAGGTACAACACCAGTCAGCGGTGGAACTGAAGAACAACAAGCAGCAACAAAAAGCCACCCTCTTCCAGAGGATTAAAAAAGCAACAGGTATTGAGAAGCAGAATGCCAGGTTGGTAGCTAACAGTGTACTAAGAGAGGAGCGTTAGAGACGTTCCGTGTCTCGCGGTGGCCAGTGGCGCTTCCCAATGTCTAAATGGCCATGTGCTTGGCACACGATGCCTGCCGTTGTCATGACAATGGGCTGGACGACAGACAACCGTGTCTTTGTGAACTGCTATCTAAAAAAGGCCCTGCACTGCGGAGAGAGTCCAAAACAAAAAGAAGTGGGTCATGTACAGACCTCACCGCAAATACACAGAGAGGTGTGATTCAGCTCAAAGTGGGCACTGATGAAGTACTATCAACAATAACTTTGTGAAAAAGGATAAGCTAATAGCAGATAGTAGTACTAGGCAAGTCTAATTATACTGTTGAGACCTACAGCATTTTTTTTAAAAGGTACTCTGAAACCAAAACAACAACCAAAACAATGACAATACGCCTAGGAACTGGAACAATAGGAACTGGAACAATAGGAACTGGAACAATAGGAACTGGAACAATAAAAAGCACTAAAAATGTCAGAAAATACCCTCCTAGGGGTCCACCTATCAAGAAATCAGCAACATAAATGTAGCACTCGGTCTGAAACTTGTGGAGGTCAAAACCATTACATTCTCATGGACACTCTTCGTTAGGAAACACTGACGTTAGGCACGATGTGATCTGCGTCTCTGGGGATCCAGGCTGAGACCAGCTGGGACAGGACAGAGAGAGAGAGAGAGAGAGAGAGAGAGAGAGAGAGAGAGAGAGAGAGAGAGAGAGAGAGAGAGAGAGAGAGAGAGAGAGAGAGAGAGAGAGAGAGAGAGAGAGAGAGAGAGAGAGAGAGAGAGAGAGAGAGAGAGAGAGAGAGAGAGAGAGAGAGAGAGAGAGAGAGAGAGAGAGAGAGAGAGAGAGAGAAAGAAGCCTCATAAAATGGCTGTAGGGGCCAGGGACAGTAAGGCTGGCGGGTCCCTCAGCAGGCAGGCAGTCTACCAGGGGGACTGGAAGTATAATTAAAAACCCAGCGCCCTCCCTGCAGCTGTGGCCCAGCCCAAAATGGAATCACAGAACGCAGGCGAAAGAATAGGATCAAAGAGAGCGAGAATGAGAGAGACCAGGAAATGGCGCATCAAAAACTTTTTTCTAAGTTAAAGTGTCCTGTCCACCAACCTAAATTTCAACCCTCTTTGACACACACGCCCACATAGTCTCACAGACATACCCCAACACACACACTCCTACAGTACGGCAAGGCGCCCTTCCCGGACCAGGTGCCAAAACAGACTCACCAAAAGTGTAATGCGTTTAGGTTTAGCCAGGTCTGTCTTACCATGCCGGGCCTGCGATACCTGTCGGTCTGCTCCATACCGCGCTTGCCACACCACGGCAAACCAGAGGGGCAAAGCCACAGTCCACACCAACGACCAGCAGTGTGCGTGTGAGAGAGAGAGAGAGAGAGAGAGAGAGAGAGAGAGAGAGAGAGAGAGAGAGAGAGAGAGAGAGAGAGAGAGAGAGAGAGAGACCATGCCGGCAAGTGTGTAAGTCCCCCCCCCACCACCCCCGAGAACCTGAACCTTGTGTATGAGGAAAGGAGAGGGGAGTGAGGGAGCTGGGGGTGGGAGGGGGGGGGTTCGGGTTGCAGGACTTGTGCTACATTTGCAAACTGGGGAATTATATTTAGCCCTGGCAGGACAGAAACAGGACCGTGAACGCAACACAGCGAGCCCCAGAAGGAGGCTTGGTATGCAGCCGTCAGTCATTCAATGCCCCCACTGACGTGGGAGAGAGGCTGGGGCAGGGGGGGGGGGGAATAAAAAAACTGTCCTCTATCCTGCCCTCTCCCTCTCTCTATACCCAGAACAGGACATCAAACAAGGGGATGATATGGGGTCAGAGGGGAGGAAGTGACTAGATTGGGGGGGGACAAGGACATCCAGTGCGCAATAATATGACAGCACACTTGGAACCAGTCAGCACATAGGAGGTGAGTGTCCCCTACAGACAAGGGAAATAAAACTGACACATTTCAAGGCCACACAGGTTTATTCTAAAATCTATTTGATTAAATTCAGGCAACAGTTGGCATACCTGTTCCAGCTACACAAACTGGATACAATACCTACTAGCTTTCAGTTCTAACGTGTTGCACTTCAATGGATTATTCCAGCTTCTACTATCATGAACATGTCCCTTCTTCTTTAGATCATACTTCCTTATGTAATGATCATACTTCATCAACCTGAAAGCAGGTACGCAAACTTAGATCATTTCAAGTAGTCAGCAAATAAGTCAAGATGAGTCGGCAGATTAGTGAAGATTAATTGAACTTGAACTCTTTGGCCCAGCGAGGCAGCCAGCCAGGCAGCAGTCGGTCAGTTAAAATGGCTCCAACCTGTTAAACTAAAGTGCCTAATTCAATCATATCTGCTTCAGTCAACATCCGCATAGCTGATGTTTTGACGTGTCGGAGGTGGAACTGCGTAAGAGCTGTCCAACCCACAAGTGGCTCCTCGTATTATACTGTACCTAACTAAAGCGGACATTGCCATTGGCTGCCGAGAGTCGCACTAAGCGAAATCCCATGCAGCTTGTTTACAAGTTGGAACACTGGAATGTGAGATGTAATCTACACCTCGATAAGGCTGATAGAAATCCTCATTATTTTGTTTAATGATTTCCATATATCCTACACTTTCTAATGCGAGTTGAACGGATGTGGCCTCGTAACAATGATCACAAGAGCAGCTGCTCATCGATTTGACGCGGTTCCACCGCGGTTCCACCTATGACACCGCCAAAACATCAGCAGTGGCGTAGCACAATTTAGCAGGGCCCCCACGCAAGGCCCAAGCAATTCTAAAGCTAAAGTTAGATTATTCAAATATGTAATCCAAGTTTAAGAGCACTATTAAATTCTGCAGGGCTAATTTCTTTAGCATTTTGGTTTTTCTATAGATGTAGAACATAAAACAAAATGTATAAAGCAAACCCTTAGGCCTTGCGCAGCAAATACTTTGACTGTTTAAGCATATGATGCAAAACGGTGATGACATTTTCGTCTTAAGGGGTTAAGATATAGGTTGAGACATAGCTGGCAAGCCACTGACGGAGTTGACAACTTCTCAAGACAGACATATTTTTGCCTCTAAAAACAAAAGTGCAATACAAACATCTAAAATATGGAAAATCATTTATTTGAAAATCCCCAATAAAAAAAACTACCATTCCATCAGATCTTTCTGCACTCTGATAGAGTTGATGTTTCATGGAGTTAACAAAAATGGCATTTTTCATCTTCAAGTGGTTTAGACCGTAGCAATTAGTTTTTCCCTCAGTTGCTTTATGACTAAAAGCTAATTAAATGTAACATATTCATTCATACTCCAGATGGCGTTGACAGTTTCTGGTTGTGACCATGGTGATTCCCATATTGTCTGTTTAAATCTATCAAAAGTAGAGAACTTTCCAGACTATGCATTGCCCGATATGTAATGAGGACATGAATAAGGATTTTAGACAAATCTGACGCTGTTGGCCAAATCTCCGAACACATCTTTTAGGAATAACAATTTTAAAATATATATATTATTTATAGCCACAAGAAAACATACTTCTTTGGTTAATATCCATTATTGACATTTTTATTATGAAATTGGGATCCTTTGCATTTCCAGGCATAGGGCAGACATGGAAATTAATATTTTAAAATATATATATATATTTTACCTTTATTTAACCAGGCAAGTCAGTTAAGAACACATTCTTATTTTCAATGACGGCCTGGGAACAGTGGGTTAACTGCCTGTTCAGGGGCAGAATGACAGATTTGTACCTTGTCAGCTCGGGGGTTTGAACTCGCTACCTTCTGGTAACTAGTCCAACGCTCTAACCACTAGGCTACGCTGCCGCCCCATACTATAATATTGAAAGCCGTTTGAAAATTAAAAAATTCAAATGTACATTTTAAGCTCAAATAATGCAACAAAATAATTGTTTTAAACTATAAAATAAAATGTTTCCCTGCTAGACAAGGACAGTCCCAACCTTCAAGAATCCCTGAGCAAATTTCCTGCTATTCTATACATTTTGCAATGTGAAAAAAAGGGTGTTGATGTATGGGGTTTTATTGGGGGGGGGAGTGGGGGTGAGTGCTACGCCAGTGTACATCAGCTATGTGGGTGTTGGCTGTCGCCGGTTAACGCTTGATCTGATTGAATCTAGGCCTAAACTAAGGAAAGCAGGGTGTCTGGTATCTCTCTATTCCACCAGCAGAGGGCAACGTCTGACACTGTGACAGGTGCCTCGCCGTAGCGACGCAGGAGTGGTTGACTGACTGGTGATGAACAGGCAACCAGCCAGCCAGGTCCACAGCATGAGGAACAGATTGCCAGAGAGAGGCAGGCAGGCTAGTATTCTCAGAGCCACTCCCAAGTGTCAGCCACTCAGACTACTGTTTGGTTCCCTCGCTTCAAAGAGAAGCAGCCGACTGCCAGGCTGCACTGACAGAAGGACTGATTACATTTTCCCTTCCAATGGAAAGGGAACATACACCCGAGCAGGATTTCTCTCCCACACAGCTGAGAAAAATATGAGGGCGAAAAAGAAATGAGGAAAAATGACTGCCACTCAGACGGAGGAAATTGTAACTATCGGTTTATCAAATTCTCCTCACTCAAATGAGAAGAGGTGATTTCAGGCTGTATAATTAAGATAGCCTTCATCCTGTGAACATTGCGGTCGTAGCATTTAATTTATTTGTCCTGAGCTTGGAGCAGCTTTCTTTTACGTAACACAAGTTGTGAAACAGCCAATTGACCTGACTCTGGTGCCATCAAAAATCATGATTAATCATGACCTAATGGCGTTGGACTGACACAGTTGCTCTAAATGGAATGGCAAAAGAAGGAAACTGAACCCTGGCGAATGAGCCCTCAGGGATGCCAGGTTGATTATGGTCCTTCACTGACTGTGTTGTGTAGGGGTCAGCTCATCTCATGTCTCTATGGTATAATAGCTGGAGGGCATTGCCGGACAGCCGGACAGTCAACTGTATTGATCACAAAAACCCATCTGAATGTGTGTGTGTGTGTGTGTGTGTGTGTGTGTGTGTGTGTGTGTGTGTGTGTGTGTGTGTGTGTGTGTGTGTGTGTGTGTGTGTGTGTGTGTGTGTGTGTGTGTGTGTGTGTGTGTGTGTGTGTGTGTGTGTGTGTGTGTGTGTGCGAGAGAGGAGAGAAATAGACAAAGAGATTGATAGTTAAAGAGAGAGATGTAGAATTGAATCCTCAAATCATCTTCAGTCAGCCCAGACATTGAAACAGCAATGAACAATTCCAAAGAGGCAAGGAGGTCACAAGAAGTGCATCTGATCTACATCTTGTGTCTTTCACATCCATATTGCCTCTTCTTTCCCAGGTTACAATCACAGCTAGTAATGGTGCTCATTACTACATGCCTGCCACTCCCTGTGTATCTAAAGTACTCTATTATTGTGTACACACACACATACACACTAATCCATCGAAACATCCTCTCCTCCTCTCCATCCCACTGTGCCTGCACACAGAGGGGAGATTCGGTGTGCCGGTTGCCATGGAAACCAGACCAGTGTACCGGCTTCACCGCTGGCTGATTGTGTGACAGTGTGTGTGAGACTTAAAGCTTGGAAAGAGTGTTCAGCTCGCAGTTGCGCAAGAGGGGGCAAACATATACAGTGCAGCTAGCTGCATACATAGACATAACACAGCCTGCCTACATAGTGCATTATGACATGTAAATGAAGGATTTACTGCAAATTGAGGTTGTATACAGGTTGGTATCCATTTGGGACACACACTTTAAATGGCGCCTGCTACCGTACATGTCCGGCTCAGAGCAGACTTACAGAGAGTTAATGAGGAGATGTGCCAGTGAGTAGGGGAGGGAGGGGTGCCACAGAGGATGAAGTTAGCTAACCTTTAGAATCCACAGGAAGGCTACACTCCCTGTGTTCACTGCCAAGAGAGGGGAGTTTTTTTGTGTGACACCCATAGCGAGCAGGTTAATGTCGTCAGGCAGGGGCAAAACGTCCCCTACCTCAAATGAAGAGGTCGGGGAGGGAAAGGGGACACATGGTGGCATAACACAGGGCCTCTTTAATAAAATGTTACGTCCGCATGATGAGCTGTGATGGAGAAGACACGTGTGTCACCTTAAACACCTTCCCCTCTCTCCAGACCTCCCGGAAAGGAAGTGTCTCTGTGTGGTGCGTTTCCCCCATGGAAACATATTTCCTAAAGCCTGTCTCTCCTGCTGGAGAATAGCAGGCTCCCATGGGCTCACCCTGACAGTGTTGATCAATGAACCACGGGGAACCTGGGGAGGGAGTGCTGGGGAGGGTCTGAGCCCTACACGAGGACCTGGAACCAGGACAATCAGGACTGGTGGGATCTATCTCCTGGAGTCCCCTAAGAGGCACTCTCTCACTCTCGGTCTTGTTCTTATCCAAGCTGCATCGATCTGACCAGTTTATTGTTGATTCATAGTGAAAAACATTGAGTCCTGAGTAGGTGGGAGCGTCCACTGGGGAGGACAGCAGAGGCATCAATTGTGTTTATGAGAGCAACATAAATGAGGGGTGACCGAGATAGGTCAAGGAAAAAAGAAATAAGACAGCTATTGGACAGATGAGAAAGAAGAGAAGGAAAGGGGGAGGAGAAAGAGGATAACAACGTGTAATGTAAGTAAAACTGCAGAGAGCTTTGACGGCTGTGTGCGAGTGACCATGTGAATGTGTTTGGGTTACTTATATGAGAAGGCGCTAATAGCGCTGCCGCAACATCCATACTGATCCAATCGGGCTATTCTCACCTATGAATCTCTTGAACTAATCACCAGAGGAATCAGGCAGTCTAGTATATGGTACAGTATAGGTACAGCATAAGGCGAATAGGGGTTCTTACCTGCCGGACAAAGCTGTTGGAGGTGGTGTCAGAGGAAGTGCTTCCATCGGAGCGCTTGAAGCGGCTCTTCCGTTTGGAATACTTTCCCTAGAAAGAAGGGAGACAAGGAGACAAGAAACCAAAAAAAAAGAGACATTAGAAGAAGCTTCACAAAGCAAGTCTTAATAAAAAAGTACACTTGAACAAAGTTTTGTTCACAAACATATTTTCTGTTGAGAAAACATAACGAAACCTCCCAGCTTTGTTCTAGCGGTAATTTAATCTCAAGACTTTTAAGTCTACAAAATTAAATTGTTTATGATACTGGAACTCTATGATTAGGAGAGCTTCAGGAACATAGAAGACAATGACCAGAACAGATGGAGCGCTGCCAGAGATGGGAGTTAAGAGGAGACAATGTGTCCTGATCCTCTCCCAGCACCAGTGTACTCCACCATCTTAGCTCAGCTTCATGTTCTACCTCCATTACTTGTCATTATTCATGTAGGTTGGGACCCTGTAATGTGATTGGCTGATCCCTGGCAAATGGCCTATCTGGCTTGTGCAGGGCCCTCCACTGCATTAGAGCCCACCCTGGCCACGTCACCATGGATACGCAGTGCCGGATAATTGCATTTGTTGGCAATCAGGAAGCCTGATGGATCAGACTAGTGGGTTGTGCCGCTCCTGTGTGCACAGATGGACAGGGACCACTGCCTGAGCGGAGGCCACAAGAATAGTACATAGGAACATACAATACACTCACACATTGACTGTATGCATGAATACGTGCAGTGTTCAAAAGGTAGACACCCACATGGGTCATATTCCTGCAATCAATAACCTCTCAGAGCCATGTTCTCTTTCACAAAATCATGCTCACAAACTGTACAGTTTGCCGCCACACACCTGCTCCCAGCAACCCAACCAACCCCACCATCATACACACACACACACACCTGCGCCCACAGATATGACCAAATTGATCAGAGCAGTACACTTTACAACAGGTCTAATCAGAATACTCCTCAGTGTGTGGTATGGGCCAGCTGTCAGAGAGTTTGAGTCAAGCTGTAGGTCCAGCTGTTGTCCAGCTCCCCTCCCATCATCACTGAGCCGGGGCACCATAGTGTCCAGAGGTATGTCTCTGCCTGTGCTGACAACTTCTAAACAAATGTGCCCTCCACACCCGCAACAATGCTGGCCCGGACATGTGCAGCATCCTCTGTTGTCTACACACTATAGATCATATTCAGAGGATGAAGAAAAGAGAAAGCGCAACACGATCTCTGCATCCTTGACAGGTGAGTTGTAGGAAATGAGGAGAGGGGGGGGTGTATAGCGCTGGCCATGGGGAGAGGCTGGCTACAGTAAAGGGCAGGGAAATGCCATAGAGGGGAAGTAGGGAGGGGAGGTTTCCTGTCTGTAACCAACCTCCAGGGCTAAGTGACTAATTAGAGGGGGGTCTGACGCGAGCGCTGCTCTGTTAGACAGGAACTGTAAACTGGGGAGGGATGGGAGGACAAGCCTGTGGTGTGTCTCCATCTTCCAGCATTAACAGAGCATAGTCGAACATTCTCCAGGCAAACATACAGCAACAGCACTCCTCCGCTGGTGCTGCATGCAGAAGAACAAACACAATCTATAATCTGGGCTATTGTATCCAGGCTTGATTTAGATCAGTTCAGCATTCTCCGGAGCCTGCTCATATATTTCCATCTCTGTTGGGGTTGGTTGTTGCCATTCAGTGTTACTGGGGGGCCTTTCCTCCAGGATATTACTAGTACGGTCACAAATGGAACCATTTTTTCTATATAGTGCACTGCTTTTGACCAGGACCCACAGGGCTTCAGTCAAAAATAAGTACGCTATGTAGGGAATGTGGTGCTATTTGGGACGTAGTCTACAAGTGTGGTCCCCCGGTCGTCTCTCCACAGCGGAGTTATAACTATGCCAGCGTGACCCGCCGCAGGTCTGCGTGAACTTTATATCTAATTGATCCGAGTGCCACACACAAACCCTTCCCCACCACATTACACAAGGAGGGGGTCCATCTGTCTCTCAGCACAGCACTAACACGCAAGGGATAGAAATCTGACATCTAAAAACAGTCACAGAGAGAGAGCGAGAGAGAGAGGCAGAGCGAGAGAGAGAGAGAGAGCGAGAAATAATGATGGGGAAGGGAGAGAGAGATGGGGAGAGAAAGAGTGGGAGAGTGAGGCATGCAGGAAGCATACTTGGCATGGCTTGAGGTGTTGGGTTGTATACAGCACGTGTTGTTTTTCTGTGATGTCGCGGTTTCCGTGGAGAGACAACGATGGAGCTTAGCGTGGGCGGGTTTGTGCTGGTCATTGGCGTGGGAGGGGTTTGTTACGGTCATTCTCACCCCCCCCATTCGATTTTATGACCAATCATGCCCACGTAACCAGTTTTAACATATACTGTATCTTCCCCAATGCCATTTATAGCTACATTCTGAAAATTTAGAGTTCTAAAAGAACAAGTGTTGTGTAAGAAAACATTGCATGAGCACAGATATAGCAATTATCAAAAGCCAATATGCTGTTTGTTTTTGGAGGGCAGAAAAGGCATGGCTCTAAGAGAGAGCATTATAACACATGATATGATAATTATGTGCGATCTTATTCCATTAAATGTGTCTGCCAGTGTGTATGGCATTCATCCCCTCTCATTTCTGGAAAAAGGATGTTCGTGATCCTCATCATTAATCAGCAACACCTTGAGTTCATGACAGTTCCTGGCAAGCAAAGAAATAACAATGCAATAGCTATGAGTAGGCTATAAAGCCATTAAACAGAGTTTAATGTCCTTACTCCTGCATGAAGGCAAAACGGATGAGCGAGAAAATCGTGTCCACTGTCCACACAGTCCATTAATACGTGGGCGTGGCTTGCATCACTTGTGGACTTCATCCATCGAGTAACATATAGCACATAGCGCTATAATTGCGGACAGAGTTAGTTCAATCATCATTGAGCATTAGCCTACAATAATAGGCAGCTTTGTGTAATTATTGACCATCAAATGGTCAAACCAAAAATAGTCATTGTCATGTCATAAATACACACTTTTACAACACATAAATTGTTTTTTTTTTAATAATCAAAATAAAACATGTCATAGTCTATAATTCCTGTGGTTCAATTTGAAAGTGGAACAGCTGCAGATGGTAACGAGAAACAGAAGAAGAGACACACAGCAGCCACAGTTACCATATTAATGGCCCACTGTGACCAAACCAATGCTTTTACTGTAGATGAAGAATACATGCATTACTTTGTTATTACCCTGGTTATTAGGCCTACTGATAAGTTCACATAGCAACAAAAACGTGTCAGGGAATTATAACCTACTCCATTAAATCTTATTCGCAGCTGGTTCGTTCACCTGCTTCACTGCTTGTAGAGTCCCTGTTATGACAAGTCAAACTGTGGACTGTCAAAATGTCTAAACAAAAAGCTTCAGCAACAGGCGGACTGGCTCCATCAAACCTACGGTGGGATTTCCCCGGCAGGCTTGAGTTGTAGCCTATACTGCTTACCTGTGTGTGAGGATGTTGATCAAACATGTCCATTTGGATCTCCTGGGTTGAGGTCGAAGGCGTCCTGGACATACTACTTTTCTGTACCATTGATTTACTTTTTCAATCCTATTTTCTAATTCCTATATTTATGATGATATCGCTATTGTCATTGTCAACGAATTTACTTGCCGTTGTTTCCCCGAGGGTGCTTCCCAAGCGAAGTACAATAGCAACAGCGGCGTCGTCTACAGTCTATCCTTGCCCACCACCCTCTGTTTCTTCACTCAGACAATACGGACGGGGCGCTCCACTCGAGATTCCAGCTGCGAACCGAATAGGTCCACGCCCCATTGACCAGGCCCCACCCTCATCACTGATTAATCAACGAGAGACCAACACGGAAGGGATGTCTTGTGAATGGGTAAGGCAATTAGACTAGGTTGCAACCTGGTCTAACCACAGATTATATCCACATGTTTAGATGCTCACCTCATTTCAAGTAGCACTGTAGGCACTTGTCGGCAGTGGTACATCAGTTAGGATATGTAGCCTGTTGGCTTACTGTTTTTTCTTATATACATTCTATCTATCATCTATCATCTATCTATCTATCATCTCAATGCGATCAGAGAAACATGAAAAGCATCAATATAGTCCCGAAGATGATAATTATACGGTACATTGATTCCAATGTTATACAGATAAGTCAATATTCATTACATTAAAATCATGAGACACAAAAAAACAAAGGTACATTGCATTTGATTTCCCCCATATGAGCACTACATTGTTATAATGGTCATAAATACAGTACCAGGCAAACTTTGGACACAGCCACTCATTGCAGGGTTTTTCTTTATTTGAACTTTTTTCCTTCATTATAGAAAAGTAGTGAAGACATCAAAACTACAGGGAGACAGGACGGACAGCTGATCGTCCTCGCAATGGGAGACCACATGTATCAACACCTGCACAGGATTGGTACATCCGAACATCACACCTGCGGGACAGGTACAGGATGGTAACAACAACTGCCCGAGTTACACCAGGAATGCACAATCTCTCCATCAGTGCTCAGACTGTCCACAATAGGCTGAGAGAGGCTGGACTGAGGGCTTGTAGGCCTGTTGTACGGCAGGTCCTCACCAGACATCACCGGCAACAACATTGTCTATGGGCACATACCCACCGTCGCTGGACCAGACAGGACTGGCAAAAAGTGCTCTTCACTGACGAATCACGGTTTTGTCTCATTGATGGTCGGATTCGTGTTCATCGTCGATGGAATGAGCGTTACACCGAGGCCTGTACTCTGGAGCGGGATCGATTTGGAGGCAGATGGTCCGTCATGGTCTGGGGCGGTGTGTCACAACATCATCGGACTGAGCTTGTTGTCATTGCAGGCAATCTCAACGTTGTGCGTTACAGGGAGGACATCCTCCTCCCTCATGTGGTACCCTTCCTGCAGGCTCATCCTGACATGACCCTCCAGCATGACAATGCCACCAGCCATACTGCTCGTTCTGTGCGTGATTTCCTGCAAGACAGGAATTTAAGTGTTCCTTCATGGCCAGCAAAGAGCCCGGATCTCAATCCCATTGAGCACGTCTGGGGCCTGTTGGATCAGAGGGTGAGGGCTAGGGCCATTCCCCCCAGAAATGTCTGGGAACTTGCAGGTGCCTTGGTGGAAGAGTGGGGTAACATCTAACAGCAAGAACGGGCAAATCTGGTGCAGTCCATGAGGAGGAGATGCACTGCAGTACTTAATGCAGCTGGTGGCCACACCAGATACTGACTGTTACTTTGATTTCGACCCCCCCCTTTGTTCAGGGACACATTATTCCATTTATATTAGTCACATGTCTGTGGAACTTGTTCAGTTTATGTCTCAGTTGTTGAATCTTATGTTCATACAGGCATGTATTGAATGTATCAGATATCAAGGTAAGACCCAGATGCAGACCGTGTCGAAGTGAAAATGTTTATTACAGCAACAAAGGTATAGGACGGCAGGCAGATAGGGTCAGGTAATTCAGAGGTGGGGCAAAGGTACAGGACCGGAAGGCAGGCTCAGGCAGAGTGGTCAGGCAGGTGGGTACATGGTCAGGCAAGGGTCAAAAACCAGGAGGACGAGAAAAGAGACTGGGGAAAAGCAGGCGCTGACACAAAACCGCTGGTTTGCTTGACAAACAAGACAAACTGGCACAAACAGACAGAAACCACAGGTATAAATACTCAGGGGATAAGTGGGAAAGATGGACAACACCTGGAGGGGGGTGGGTGGAGACAATCACAAAGACAGGTGAAACAGATCAGGGTGTGACAGAGTGTAGATTGGTTTTTGTCGCCTTCTTCTGTCCAGTGTAAAGTATTTATGTGAGGTCCTCATGCAAGGAATGTTCCTTTATCAGTGCAGTTCTGTGGTGTGTGTGTGTGTGTGTGTGTGTGTGTGTGTGTGTGTGTGTGTGTGTGTGTGTGTGTGTGTGTGTGTGTGTGTGTGTGTGTGTGTGTGTGTGTGTGTGTGTGTGTGTGTGTGTGTGTGTGTGTGTGTGTGTGTGTGTGTGTGTAGGTTATGTGCCTTTATTAACTGGGTGGTTTGAGCCCTGAATGCTGATTGGCTTAAAGCAGTGGTATATGAGACCGTATAGCAGAACATTTATTTTTACTGTTGTAATTACATTTGTAACCAGTATATAATAACAATAAGGCAACTCGGGGGTTCATGGAATATGACCAATATACCATGGCTATGGGCTGTATCGAGGCACTCCGCGTTGCGTCGTACTTAAGAGCAGTCCTTAACCATGGTGTATTGCCCATATACCACATCCCCTCGTGCCTTATTGCTTAATTGACTCATTCATTTGGGCTGCAGAAGGGCTTAGCATTCAGGTGAGATCCTTCTCTCCAGCTGTTTGCCTACTGATGCCCATTCAATTCCTGATTCAGATGACAATGTCATACAGTTATTTTTTGGTCAAGAAAATTACTACAGTAACCCATTTGGCATGCCTTCTTATCAAGAAGAGAGATGTCAGTTGCATTCTATGCTGCTGGGTAGTCTGAATGGCTTCGAGGGCGTTTAAGTCAAGTCAAATCAAATCAAATTGAACATGAACAAAGCAAGCAGGTTAGCTCCCCGGCTTCGCTCCTGAAGGTGAAAGCTTGTGGCAGAGGCTAGTTGCAGGTAGAAGTTTTATGGGAAAATGGCTTCAGTCTGGTCCGTCTCTCCTCCATGTCCTCCTGTTCTACACAGCAGATAAAACATTCACGTAATGTAGTAATCTTGAACTTAGTCTTCTCCAGACAGAATGCAGGTGGATGTTATATTTCATAACTCTCCACCCATCAGGCATTGATGCGCTTTGAAAGACTAGTCATGGCTCATTTCAACACCATCATCCCGGAAACCTTAGACCTACTCCAAATCGCATACCGCCTCAACAGATCCACAGATGATGCAATCTCAAATGCACTCCACACTGCCCTTTCCCACATGGAGAAAAGGAACACATATGTGAGAATTATGACTACAGCTCAGCATTCAACACTATACTCCCATTGAAGCTCATCACTAAGCTAATCCCCTTGGGACTAAACACCTCCCTCTGCAACTGGATCCTGGACTTCTTGACAGGCCACCCCCAGGTAGTAATGATAGGCAACAACACATCTGCCACGCTGATCCTCAACACGGGGGCCCCTCAAGGGTGCGTGCCTAGTCCCCTTCTATACTTCCTGTTCACCCAGGACTGCATTGCCAAGCACGACTAAAACACCATCATTAAGTTTGCTAATGACACAACGGTGGCAGGCCTGATCACTGACAACGATGAGACAGTCTATAGGGAGGAGGTCAGAGACCTCCACACCTGGCAGTGTGGTGGCAGGACAACAACCTCTCCTGCAGCGTGAGCCAGACAAAGGAGATGATTGTGGAATACAGGAAAAGGAGGGCCAAACACACTCCCATTCACATCGACCGAGCGGGTCGAAAATGTCAAGTTCCTTGGTGTCCACATCACCAAGAAACTATCATGGTCCAAACACACCAAGAAAGTCATGGGCATGACAATGCCTTTTCTGCCACAGGAGACTGAAAAGATTTGGCATGGGTCCCCAGATCCTCAAAAAATTCTGCAGCTGCACCATTGAGAGTATCCTGACCGGCTGCATCACCGCCTGGTATGGCAACTGCTCGGCGCTAATGAGGGTAGTGCATACAGCCCAGTACATTACTGGGGCCAAGCTTCCTGCCATCCAGGACCTATATACTAGGCGGTGTCAGAGGAAGGCCTAAAAAATGGTCAAAGACTCCAGCCACCCAAGTCATAGACTGTTCTCGCTGCTACCGCACGGCAAGCGGTACCAGAGCGCCAAGGCTCGGTCCTAAAAATCTCCTTAACAGCTTTTATCCCGATCCATAAGACTGCTGAACAATTGAACATTTAATCAAATATGCCACTGAGACTATTTACATTGACCCCCTTTGTTTTTACACTGCTGCTATTCACTGTTTATTATCTATGCATATTCACTTTACCCCTACCTGTACAAATTACCTCGACTAACCTGTACCCCTGCACATTGACTCGGTACTGGTATCCCCTGTATATAGCCTCGTTATTGTTATTTTATTGTGTTACTTTTTTCTTTCTTTTTTTCTTTCGTTTATTTAGTCAATATTTTCTTAACTCTATTTTCTTAAAACTGCATTGTTGGTTAAGTGCTAGTAAGTAAACATTTCACTTGAATACACCTGTTGTATTTGGCTCATGTGACCAGTGGCGACCTGTCATTCATGATATATAACTTTTTTGTGGGGGGAGCTTGCTGTTTTGCATGTTATTTTTGCATTAATACGTGTCACATATCAGTTTGCAAAGAATGTAAAATAATACATATATCATTGAGTTAATTAATCAGCATACAAACATGGTCTCTTTTATGTTTTCTTGAGTAAGGCAGCTCCAAAATGCAGGTGTTTCAGCCTAGCTCCATGCTTTCTGTGGTGGTGGGGCAAGCTAGCAGAAAATACGGAGCGTTGCACCATGATTGGCTCAGTGTTCTGTCACTCATGGGGACACTACGTCACTGCCAAGTCTAAGGGTAGAGCTAGAAAATTATATTCCCTTAGGTGCCTCCATAGAGTTACATTAGAACTGCTCATCCAAGAAGGCTTAAGGTCATAGGCCACAGATAAAATTACGTCATATCACGTTATATGTACAGTAGCTTTGATTGGACTGACCTGTCAATATCATACATTCAAAATCATAGCTAGCAGTCATCATCATGATTAAAGTCGACAATCTACTGGAAAATGCTTTTTAATCCTTGTCATATGAAGAGAAATTATAGATAAAACGTATTGGTGCTCATCGGCCATTGGACATATTCATTATACAACAAGTTGGAAATCGCAAATTCAACAATCAGTAGTTTGGAAGGAATCAGTGACTAACTGCAAGCATTGCAAAGCAATCCCTAGAATGCTATTCAGTGGAGTGGCTGTGTGGTCCCAAATCTGGGATTAAACATCTAACATTGGCCATGCTGTCAATTAAGCATGATTTGTGCCATGCTCAAAACAACTGTTAACTTGGAACTGCGAAAACTTGACTTCAGTGTTCAAGACAACTGAGAAGCCGGGAATAAACGAGCTCCAATTGGGAAAATATGATTTGAATGGTCATCCAACTCGAAATTGTAAATCTGGCCTCTTTCTAGAGCTATGACCTGAAGATCAATGATGTCATCATGACTGAACCTTGTTTTTGTTCAAAGTTCCCAGCACCATAAATCCAGAGAATGCCAGACTTTTATGCCAAAATTTGCCCACGAAAGACCGCCGCGCCACCTTCCTGTTCAAGTGAGCTCTGCAAAACAAGGTGAGTCCAAAAATGTATTGTATGCTTCTGCATAAATGATGTAATATGCCAGGGAGATATGAATACTGTAGCTAAGAAAGTAATACTAAGTGTATGTTGTGTAGTAAGATGTTAGTAGCCCATGTGCCTCACCCTAATAATTTAGTATTTTTACCCCCTCTTAATTTCGCCTACTGTTCTGACTTGGTGGTGCACATGTAGCCTATAACCTGTTTTGAGAAATGTAATCACTGAATATTGTAAAAGCTTTCATTGCCTGCTTATATGTCCCCTTTATTTATCCTACGGTTCTGACTTGGTGTACAGGGAGAACACTGTAAGAACGGCCCATGTTCTGAATTCTGCCGCTGTACATTTCAAAAGTGCTAAACAAATAGTTATATTGACTACGTCCGTCCTAGCTTTCTCATTAATGTCTTAATCGAAATTAGGGGTTGCCTCTTATCCTGCTTGTCATCCCCTTATGTAATAGTTTGTACATCTCAATTGTCATTAGAAACCACATTTGTTTACTTACCTATTGTTCACCTAATACCTTTTTTTCACTATTGGTTAGAGCCTGTAAGTAAGCATTTCATGAACTGTTTCACTGCCAGACAAGGCTCCGCTGATAGCCAGGTGTAGCAGTGGTAAGATGTTGGAACTGCTGTTGGGACAAATTTCTGTAGGTCCTAACAGTTTGTGGGCACCGTTTGTCACCGTTATAGTGCAATTCATGTATTGTTTAGTGTTGTATTTTATAGTGGCTTTGTTGGCATGCATCCACTTTTTTTTGCCCTATCAAGATTTACATGCCAAAATCGTCACTACATGTGACAAATAACATTTTATTTGATTTGATTAATTAAGAATTGTTATTGAAGTGTTTCCTGTAGCTGGTATATTGCCTCTTATTGGTGATCGATAGCCCCATCTAGTGGTCTCTTTAGCTTCATACTCTATTACAATCCTGTGTTATTTGTTCAGAGGAAATGTTCACATGGTTTATGTCAAAGCAATGATTGATGATATTTCTCTGTCCGCATTTCTACCGTTTGTATATAATCTAGAACATGCATTATGTTGTACTAGGTAGAGATTTATTGATTTTCTGTCTTGCTTGAGCATATGCAATTATCCTTGAAATGGAAGCCAGGTGTGAGTGCTGCTGAAGATTTACACTGAGGATGGCCTGAGACCAAAACGTTTGTTTTGTTTTCACATTCCATTTATGATTTTTTGGGGCATCATGATGTTCTAATAAAAATCTTTATTTTGCATTCAAGCCTCAGTTCTGGATTTATTATTTTTCTCAACAGTGTGCGGGTCTCCATCTCTTTCAGTTCAGAGAGGAAATCACACTGCATTCATGTCACACGAACTTCGCTTCAACTTTAGGGTCTCATTCAAGGTGGTGGAAAAAGTACTCAGTTGTCATACTTGTGTAAAATTAAAGATACCTTAATAGAAAATGACTCACGTACAAGTCAGCCAGTAAAATACTACTTGAGAAAAGTTGAAAAGTATCTTGTTTTAAATGTACTTAAGTACAGGGATGGGGAAAACTACTAAATGGTCATACTTGAGTAAAAGTAAATGCTATATATCAAATATTTTCACATATTTTCAGAGCTGATCTGATTGGTCAAAAGACCAATTAATGGGGGGAAAAGATCACAATTGGGCAGCTTATCTAAACGTAGCCTTACAGAAACGTTTCCTCTGACAGTGTAAATCAGCTGTTAACGGTCTTAGTCTTTGGCTTCGACATTGTTCTCCTCTGTGAGGGGTAGTGAGCTGCATTTTGTATGATTTCACCCACAATGCAGTGCGAAATCACTACCCACCTTTGGAATATACTATTATTCCCAGATAAGGGGAGAACATATTTTCTATTTACGTTATCTTATGATTTCAGACAATATTGCTCTCTCTTACTTTCGCTCTCTATACCAATTAGTACTTTAATGCTAACACTTCACATGAAAAAGAATATATGTGTGTCATATTCCGTTTATTTCACAAAATAATCGCTGTATATCTCATTTTGGATTCTCCTGTAGCTTTAATGGTACGGCCCTGTCCGTCCCTGGACTCTTCCTTTTTCTATTGCAGTAGCAGCCATGAGGTAAGCCAACCGACTTTGTGCGAGTCCAAATTCGCATATTTTTTATAAAATAAACATGAATCGCCCATTAAACGTTTACTAAGGTTGTCCCAACATTTTTACGCGACACTACCGTCAAAGTCCCTTAACAAATGTCATCTTGGAAAAGCTACATTTCATTTAAATGTGCCGCACGATGTTCCGAGCCAGGGAGGCCATGTTGTCGACCAAGATTTCTGAGACGAGGCATTCAGGCCTAACGTTAAACACATGCGAGTTAAACCCCTTTGCTATCATAGCTGACTAGATTACAATCGTTTAAAACACGTCTGATTCCCATATTGTTAGTATCAACGATATCCATGTTCCATATAATCTGAGTGTTGACATTTGGTCTACCACATTTTGTTAGCATTTGCCAGCTAACATTACCTACACCTACTTGGACACTGGTCTCCCGATTTTGTCTGATTTTACCCGGTGTTTTGTATTAGCAAACTGGTTACTTGTGTCTTGTAAGATTCAGTGTCAACCGTGTCACTTTCTATGAACCGTAACCGTGTGGATGATATTTAGCTATAGGACTAGTAGTTAACGTTACTAGCCCGACGTCGAGTAACGTTAGCCCAGTTGCAGCCAAGGTAACTCTTTAGTCATTAGCATCTAACTAGCTCTAATAGCTAACAATGAACCCGGATAATATGATGATTCTGAGAATGGTTTCGCAAACTATGCTCAAATTTGTGATTTGCCCCTGTTCTCACTACAAACACTTCAAGTTATGTTGTTAGCAACATAGTTATGCGTTACACACAATGTAATGCGTTAGCTAACTCTTAATTTCTAACCCAGCATGCTCAGGCTTCAAAAGAGGCTTGCCTCCAGCGTCCTGCGCTGTGGCAAGAAGAAGGTATGGCTGGACCCCAACGAGACCAATGAGATTGCTAACGCCAACTCTCGTAAGGATTCAGCCAATTTGTGTTTTGCACATTATTCTGGTACTATGTGATGAAGTTAATGTAGCCTGTGCATAATCTACCCAGTAGTTGACTGAATATTGATTTTTTTTTGCTGTAAATTCACCTGCTTTGTCTAACCCCTATTTTCTGTCCCCCCTCAGGCCAGCAGATCCGTAAACTGGTAAAGGATGGTCTTATCATCCGCAAGCCTGTCACGGTGCATTCTCGTGCCCGCTGCCGCAAGAACACGCTGGCGCGTCGCAAGGGAAGGCACACAGGAATCGGTGAGTGAATGCTGTAGTAGCTATATTGACTAGTGATGTTTTTATTTACGTAACTGGTTTTTACTGAAAACGGGATTGTGAATTATGGGGTGTATTAATCTCAGGCCTAACACCATCCTTTCCTCTGCTCACCCTACCAGGTAAGAGAAAGGGTACAGCCAACGCCCGTATGCCAGAGAAGCTGTCTTGGATGCGTCGCATGAGAATCCTGCGTCGTCTTCTCCGTCGCTACAGGGAGTCCCATAAGATTGACAGGCACATGTAAGTTCTCCACATCCACCCTCGAGTATACAGATTCACAAGGAATAGCAACTCCTATTGTGTTCATTTCAAGGATGTCTCTTGCACATGGATTATGTTGAACTAGCTAACTCTACTAGCCTAGGCTGAACTTGCTAGCGAAAATGGCTAACAATCAACCAAGTTATAATGGTAAAAATGTTTCCTGAGAATGGTTTTGCAAACTTTGTTGAAATTTGATGTCATGTTTCTCTTGGCTATCTGATTAAACCCTGTTCAAATTCCTATTTGATTTAGGAAGGAATTTCAAATGTAGTTCATTAATTGCTAAATTATTCATTTTGTATTTATTGAATTGTTTAAAGCGTGTATTGTAGATTAATTTGCTCATCTTGTTTTGCCCCTTCCCCGCAGGTACCACAGTCTCTACCTTAAGGTGAAGGGTAATGTGTTCAAGAACAAGCGTATCCTCATGGAGCACATCCACAAGCTGAAGGCAGACAAGGCCCGCAAGAAGCTTCTGTGGTAAGTCTAAAACCAAAACTACAACTCCCATCTGCCTTAGACTTTTCTATGTGCAATGTTTTGTATTGGTGGAGAAGGAACTGAGCTGAGCTGATGAGCACTTGAAAGCAGAGTGTTAATAGATGGTAAGATGTATATTTGTGTTCAGCCAAAAGATAAGTTGGTGTTTGACCACTTTTCTCTCTGCAGTGACCAGGCTGAAGCCCGTCGTTCCAAGACAAAGGAGGCCCGTAAGCGCAGAGAGGAGCGCCTGGCAGCAAAGAAAGAGGAGATCATCAAGACCCTGTCAAAGGAGGAGGAGACCACCAAGAAGTAAACAGCTTCTTGTCCCTGGCATGTACCTCCTGCCCTTCCCTCTGTCAAGTGATGACAATAAAAAGTGTATGAAAGACAACCCCGTCTCCTGAGTCCACTCTACCTTGATCACATCTGTGATGTACACTACCTGACATGGTTTCATGGGTTTATCAATTGTCAATTGTCATTGGATTACTTCTATTTACAAGGATATAACCTGTCCTACACAATGACATTGTGTGATTGATCTCACGGTTTTTCCTCAGTCCAGACTTCTCAAAAAGCTTGTAGGAAATTGACAGGACAAGCCTTACATGGCCTTACATTTGCTGTATGACGAGCTAAGAATCTTGGTATTTTTATTATCTTGTGAATCCACATTGTTGAGCTATGAGGACAGTTGGTAAAACTGTCACATGTGCCACAAGGTGTTAGAATGTGATAAATGTTGGTGATATTCATGTGGTTTGGATATGCGGGGTGTGGTTGTATGTGGTACCCTTTTCAAATCTAATTTTATTAGTCACATACACGTGGTTAGCAGATGTTAATGCGAATGTAGGGCAATGCTTGAGTCTAGTTTCAACAATACAGCAATATCTACAAATTCCACAACTACCCAATACACACATCTAAGTAAAGGAATGGATTAAGAATGTACTTCAGCTGTACAATAGCCGACTCATCTAAAGCCAATGGTGAAATTGTTTATTTGATGAAATTATCAAACATTTGCACGTACAAAATGAAAAGCTGTATGACTTGTGCGCTTTCAATCCTTTTAGTGGGGTTTCCTCTGGAATAAGCTATCATTACATCACCCCTGGTAGGACTACCTGTTGTACAAAACCGATCCTGTAGAATCTTTGCTACGTTCTCGTGGTCACTGTGGCACCTACTTCGCAACACTAGTCAGTCTATGACTCCCATTGTGTTATGGGATTTTTATCTATAATTACTAAATGAGGTATACTGCACTATAACTGGCAAGAATTCTACCCCGTCTTTCTTGTAATGTTTGTTCATTAGGAAGGGGTTATATGGCATGTAGCTAGGAAGAAAGGAATGTATGTGGAGATAAGAGGACAGGGAGGGCTCCTCCAGGGTTATGGTGTCTGGGGGAGCCTGGAACTGTCAGCTGAGGGGTTGTAAACTGTGGTTAGACTGAGAAAATCCATGTTGGTGTGTATGTATGTGCGTCGTTTAGGATGGTAGAAGGAATGTATTTGTGAAAACTTGAGAGCTCTCGCAAATAAATTGGAAGCCTGCCTCTGTCGTCTGAAGGTAGTACGCCGAAAACCGTGCACGGGCCGGTCTTAACCCGTTATTTAAAGACCTGGCCCGTGAAAATTGGGGTTTAAAAAAACAGGCCGAGATGTATATATCTAAGGTTGACAGAGACGGTGACGGAATCTCACGAACATTGCTTTTCCCAGCCTACAAACAAGCTCAGTAAAACTTTATTTGGGGAATTGACGGTCGGGCTACATTTGGAGAAATATGGTTAATGACTCTTGTGTGGTTTGGGCGTTAGGGGGCTATTACAAATGAATGTAAACTATTTGTGAACCTAGGGAAACTAACGGAAAGGAGGTATATACGTAGATTGTGAGAATATACCGTAGGACAAAATTATAGTAAGAATATCAGCAAGGGAAAGGTTCATTAACAAGTCAAGAGTCATAAGGAACGATAATTCGCTCACGTGTGAGACCTAATAACTTATCAATAGTCACAATAATAACTATTCCTAAATTCTGATAGAAGAGAGCGAGATTAATGAGAATCCTCGCCGAGGAAAAAAGCTTGGGCTTTTAAATTACGAATACAGACAATTGTAAAAATAGGTTTATTTTGCGGAGAGTCTTCGCTATCCAAATAGCATGTGTGGTTCGGTGGTAAAATTCTCACGGGAGGCCCGGGTTCAGTTCCCGGGAAATGTTTTTACTAAAATCAGAGTTTTTGATTGTATTTAAACTATTTCTATGTTTTGCCTAGAAAGTTTAGTCGCTAGTGTTTGTATAAGATATAACCTGAACGTTTTAAATAGTTTGTTTGGTTCAAATTGAAAGACTAATTAATTCAACTTAAAATAAGGGCGAAGCGAATTTTGATGCAAGACGATGTCTGTTTGAATAATGTATTGGGAATGGAGTCGTAATTAAAATGCTGAAAGTAAGGAAGATAGTTAGTTGCTGTGTTGGCTACTAATTTTCAGGGTAAATTGCTAGAGGCAGGTAGATTGTTGTGGAATAACGTAAAACTGCGTCATTACATTTGATATATAATAACATTACTCAAATTGTTTTGACCGTTGTTCAGATACACTCTTTTCTGTACTTCTGGCAGTACAATGGGGCAGAGGTAAAAGCTGGTAAGGATACTATGGTACCATTCCAGGTGACAGAGGTAAAAGCTGGTAAGGATACTATGGGCAGCCAGAGTTTAATCAGTTTCCCTAACACAACTGGTATTCCTAGTGTAATCATCCAGGGCTAAGGACTGGTGCAAATAGTTCAGACAAAATACTTTAAAGAAGTGATAGAGTTGGAGACTGGGTTTAGAGATTCCAACCTCTGGTTAGAGTGGATTCAATATACGGCCAGATCAGTAGCTAAAGAAGAATGCTATGCCTGTGCCACAGGATGGTATGAGAAGGAATGTATTTGTGAAAACTTGAGAGCTCTCGCAAATAAATTGGGATCTGATCAATTGTGAGCTGGGAATTCTGTCTGTTTTATTTAAGACCAGAACTTTACAAACTCTGGGTATCAGACAGATAAATATAATTGGAATTTATGAACACTGATTAAATAATTACATGACACATTGTTAGCCAAATATGATTATGTATCAGTTGGGCAACTTTTCTATGCCATTTGAGAATTGTGTCCATATTTTAATTGACTAGAGAAGTCGGTGAAGAACAAATCTTATTTACAATGGCGATCTAGGAACAGTGACGGCCTGAACTGCCTTGTTCAGGGGCAGAACGACAGATTTTTACCTTGTCAGCTCGAAGAGTCCATCTAGTAACCGTTTGGTTACTGGCCGAACACTAACCACTAGGCTACCTGCCGCCCATAGAATGTTTCTTTATGGGAAGAGACTAAGGCAGGGGATCATGGAGCGTATATTAAAATAGCCATTTTAATTTAAGGATAAATCAAAATGGGTCAGACCTTTTTACAGTGGGGCAAAAAAATATTTAGTCAGCCACCAATTGTGCAAGTTCTCCCACTTAAAAAGATGAGAGAGGCCTGTAATTTTCATCTTAGGTACACTTCAAGTATGACAGACAAAATGAGAAAAAAAATCCAGAAAATCATATTGTAGGATTTTTAATGAATTTATTTGCAAATTATGGTGGAAAATAAGTATTTGGTCACCTACAAATAAGCAAGATTTCTGGCTCTCACGGACCTGTAACTTCTTCTTAAAGAGGCTCCTCTGTCCTCCACTCGTTACCTGTATTAATGGTACCTGTTTGAACTTGTTATCAGTATAAAAGACACCTGTCCACAACCTCAAACAGTCACACTCCAAACTCCACTATGGCCAAGACCAAAGAGCTGTCAAAGGACACCAGAAACAAAATTGTAAACCTGCACCAGGCTGGGAAGACTGAATCTACAATAGGTAAGCAGCTTGGTTTGAAGAAATCAACTGTGGGAGCAGACCACTGATAATCTCCCTCGTTCTGGGGCTCCACGCAAGATCTCAAAATGATCACAAGAATGGTGAGCAAAAATCCCAGAACCACACGGGGGGACCTAGTGAATGACCTGCAGAGAGCTGGGACCAAAGTAACAAAGCCTACCATCAGTAACACACTACGCCACCAGTGACTCAAATCCTGCAGTGCCAGACGTGTCCCCCTGCTTAAGCCAGTACATGTCCAGGCCCGTCTGAAGTTTGCTAGAGAGTATTTGGATGATCCAGAAGAATATTGGGAGAATGTCATATGGTCAGATGAAACCAAAATATAACTTTTTGGTAAAAACTCAACTCGTCGTGTTTGGAGGACAAAGAATGCTGAGTTGCATCCAAATAACACCATACCTACTGTGAAGCATGGGGGTGGAAACATCATGCTTTGGGGCTGTTTTCCTGCAAAGGGACCAGGACGACTGATCCGTGTAAAGGAAAGAATGAATGGGGCCATGTATCGTGAGATTTTGAGTGAAAACCTCCTTCCGTCAGCAAGGGCATTGAAGATGAAACGTGGCTGGGTCTTTCAGCATGACAATGATCCCAAACACACTGCCCGGGCAACGAAGGAGTGGCTTCGTAAGAAGCATTTCAAGGTCCTGGAGTGGCCTAGCCAGTCTCCAGATCTCAACCCCATAGAAAATATTTGGAGGGAGTTGAAAGTCCGTGTTGCCCAGCAACAACCCCAAAATATCACTACTCTAGAGGAGATCTGCGTGGAGGAATGGGCCAAAATACAAGCAACAGTGTGTGAAAACCTTGTGAAGACTTACAGGAAACGTTTGACCTCTGTCATTGCCAACAAAGGGTACATAACAAAGTATTGAGATAAACTTTTGTTATTGACCAAATAGTTCTTTTCCACCATAATTTGCAAATATTTTTTTTCCCTAATTTCATCTGTCATAGTTGAAGGGTACCTATGACGAACATTACAGGCCTCTCTCATCTTTTTAAGTGGGAGAATTTGCACAATTGGTGGCTGACTAAATACTTTTTTGCCCCACTGTATGCTGATTTAGATGAACAATTATACTTTAAAGGTCAGCCTTACACTGCAATTTTCGATTTGATTATTTTAGCAGACTCATGCAGAGTGACTAACAGTTAGTGCATATGCCACCTATGATTATATTTAGTCATTTTCCCTACTTAGGCTCTTTAATATTTATTAATTTAGTGTGCTGGGTTTTGGTTTTCTTATGTGACTTCCTTTGAATTGTTTAATCCCATTTGAACACTTGTGAATGAGTGTTAATTAGTTTTTTTTAACCTAATGGGTATGGGGGGTTAATGAGCTTCCCCTGCACAAAGGAAGCCCTCAAAATACATATTTCGCACCTGAATGTGCTGAATGAAGACCAGTGAAAGATCTGTTCAATGTTATGTCTAGTTGCCAAAATTTTAACGAACATGAAAGGGGTTTGGAGAGAGAAATCCTGTGGAGGTGGTTGAGCAACACTGGACTGTTACTGGCGCAGAGATGTCTGGAAAGGTAGAGGGGTAAGAAGACGGGATGGAGTAGAGTGGGAACAGTTGGAGGTAGAGTAGTGAGAGTAAAGGTTAAGAAGAGGAAGCATGAGGAGTCTTTGGAGTTCTTGTCGGAGGAGAGTTGCGATGAGGGATTTTCGGTTCGCAGTGTTGTACTGAGATAAGTGGAGTTCATGGTATTGGTGAAATTTAAGGACGAGGATGGGGTCACTGAGGTGAGTCTGATCAAGTTGACCAGGGGATTTGGAGAGAAAAGTAGGAGAGGTTGATTCTGCTAAAGTTCTTCGTATGAGAAGGCTCACAAACTCAAGCAGGTTTGTAAACGTGTGGTTGATAGTGGCATGCCGGATCAAACTGGAAGGGAGTTATTATAGAAGTTTAAGAAATTGTTAACATGAAAGAAATAAAGGACCACTTGAAGGGAGGCTCACTTATTGAGTCAAAATGCCTCCGGATGGATTAAAGAAATACTAATGACTAATTGAATGTATGTAAACTTCTGACCCACTGGGAATGTGATGAAAGAAATACAAGCTTAAATAAATCATTATCTCTGCTATTATTCTGACATTTCACATTCTTAAAATAAAGTGGTGATCATAGCTGACCTAGGACAGGGAATTAAATGTCAGGAATTGTGAAAAACTGAGTTTAAATGTATTTGGCTAAGGTGTATGTAAACTTCTGACTTCAACTGTATATAGTGCTGTTAAGTGTAGCGTCTGGATCACCAGCTCAGACATCTTTTAAAAAGCTAGATATAATCCAGGCCCAAGCCCAAAGAGTATGTTGTGAAGCACAAATGTTTTGCCGCGAGGGCAGGGGCCCCCGCAATCCAAACTCTCGTAGGCCCCCCAAAAGGCTCAAGCTGGTCCCTATGATGTTACTGATGAAGCTTTCTTCACCCTCTCCAGAAGTGACCTGCTATGACAAGACTGCTGATGCAACGACTACTGCATCAGAACACCACAATGCTGACGCGACCAACGCTCCATGCCAAACAACTATGGACTCTAGTGGTGTGAGTGTGTCTTTCTGTTTTGTTTTACTTTTATCATCTAACCCCCTTTTTTAATAATAAGAACCGTACTAAAGAACCGTAAACACTGTGTGGAATTGGGATTAAGAGAACTTTGGTTTTTGACTTAGTTTGGTGAGACAACCACATCATAGTAAGTACATTTTTCTCAAAGTAGTTATCAGCAAAGTCTGTTCTAGTAGAAAAAGTGCAAGTGTTACTCCAACATTTGTGCACAAAGACCGCAGAAGCTGAAGTAGGGTGCTCTATCCTTCCTACTAAACTCTCCTCCCATAGTCACAAAGTAGTAATTTGTGTGCAAGGCATATGGGACCAAATACTAAAGTTTTGAGTACTTTAATACACTAGAAGTTAATTTGTCCAAATTACTTCAAATGGGGGACTAGGTGCATAGTGTTTAAAACAGATATTTACATTTACATTTAAGTCATTTAGCAGACGCTCTTATCCAGAGCGATTTACAAATTGGTGCATTCACCTTATGACATCCAGTGGAACAACCACTTTACAATAGTGCATCTAAATATTTTAAGGGGGGGGGGGGTGAGAAGGATTACTTTATCCTATCCTAGGTATTCCTTAAAGAGGTGGGGTTTCAGGTGTCTCCGGAAGGTGGTGATTGACTCCGCTGTCCTGGCGTCGTGAGGGAGTTTGTTCCACCATTGGGGAGCCAGAGCAGCGAACAGTTTTGACTGAGCTGAGCGGGAACTGTACTTCCTCAGTGGTAGGGAGGCGAGCAGGCCAGAGGTGGATGAACGCAGTGCCCTTATTTGGGTGTAGGGCCTGATCAGAGCCTGGAGGTACTGAGGTGCCGTTCCCCTCACAGCTCCGTAGGCAAGCACCATGGTCTTCTAGCGGATGCGAGCTTCAACTGGAAGCCAGTGGAGAGAGCGGAGGAGCGGGGTGACGTGAGAGAACTTGGGAAGGTTGAACACTAGACGGGCTGCGGCGTTCTGGATGAGTTGTAGGGGTTTAATGGCACAGGCAGGGAGCCCAGCCAACAGCGAGTTGCAGTAATCCAGACGGGAGATGACAAGTGCCTGGATTAGGACCTGCGCCGCTTCCTGTGTGAGGCAGGGTCGTACTCTGCGGATGTTGTAGAGCATGAACCTACAGGAACGGGCCACCGCCTTGATGTTAGTTGAGAACGACAGTTTGTTGTCCAGGATCACGCCAAGGTTCTTAGCGCTCTGGGAGGAGGACACAATGGAGTTGTCAACCGTGATGGCGAGATCATGGAACGGGCAGTCCTTCCCCGGGAGGAAGAGCAGCTCCGTCTTGCCGAAGTTCAGCTTGAGGTGGTGATCCGTCATCCACACTGATATGTCTGCCAGACATGCAGAGATGCGATTCGCCACCTGGTCATCAGAAGGGGGAAAGGAGAAGATTAATTGTGTGTCGTCTGCATAGCAATGATAGGAGAGACCATGTGAGGTTATGACAGAGCCAAGTGACTTGGTGTATAGCGAGAATAGGAGAGGGCCTAGAACAGAGCCCTGGGGACACCAGTGGTGAGAGCGCGTGGTGAGGAGACAGATTCTCGCCACGCCACCTGGTAGGAGCGACCTGTCAGGTAGGACGCAATCCAAGCGTGGGCCGCGCCGGAGATGCCCAACTCGGAGAGGGTGGAGAGGAGGATCTGATGGTTCACTGTATCGAAGGCAGCCGATAGGTCTAGAAGGATGAGAGCAGAGGAGAGAGAGTTAGCTTTAGCGGTGCGGAGCGCCTCCGTGATACAGAGAAGAGCAGTCTCAGTTGAATGACTAGTCTTGAAACCTGACTGATTTGGATCAAGAAGGTCATTCTGAGAGAGATAGCGGGAGAGCTGACCAAGGACGGCACGTTCAAGAGTTTTGGAGAGAAAAGTAAGAAGGGATACTGGTCTGTAGTTGTTGACATCGGAGGGATCGAGTGTAGGTTTTTTCAGAAGGGGTGCAACTCTCGCTCTCTTGAAGACGGAAGGGACGTAGCCAGCGGTCAGGGATAAGTTGATGAGCGAGGTGAGGTAAGGGAGAAGGTCTCCGGAAATGGTCTGGAGAAGAGAGGAGGGGATAGGGTCGAGCGGGCAGGTTGTTGGGCGGCCGGCCGTCACAAGACGCGAGATTTCATCTGGAGAGAGAGGGGAGAAAGAGGTCAGAGCACAGGGTAGGGCAGTGTGAGCAGAACCAGCGGTGTTGTTTGACTTAGCAAACGAGGATCGGATGTCGTCGATCTTCTTTTCAAAATGGTTGACGAAGTCATCTGCAGAGAGGGAGGAGGGGGGGAGAGGGAGGAGGATTCAGGAGGGAGGAGAATGTGGCAAAGAGCTTCCTAGGGTTAGAGGCAGATGCTTGGAATTTAGAGTGGTAGAAAGTGGCTTTAGCAGCAGAGACAGAGGAGGAAAATGTAGAGAGGAGGGAGTGAAAGGATGCCAGGTCCGCAGGGAGGCGAGTTTTCCTCCATTTCCGCTCGGCCTTCCGGAGCCCTGTTCTGTGAGCTCGCATTGAGTCGTCAAGCCACGGAGCGGGAGGGAGGACCGAGCCGGCCTGGAAGATAGGGGACATAGAGAGTCAAAGGATGCAGAAAGGGAGGAGAGGAGGGTTGAGGAGGCAGAATCAGGAGATAGGTTGGAGAAGGTTTGAGCAGAGGGAAGAGATGATAGGATGGAAGAGGAGAGAGTAGCGGGGGAGAGAGAGCGAAGGTTGGGACGGCGCGATACCATCCGAGTAGGGGCAGTGTGGGAAGTGTTGGATGAGAGCGAGAGGGAAAAGGATACAAGGTAGTGGTCGGAGACTTGGAGGGGAGTTGCAATGAGGTTAGTGGAAGAACAGCATCTAGTAAAGATGAGGTCGAGCGTATTGCCTGCCTTGTGAGTAGGGGGAAGGTGAGAGGGTGAGGTCAAAAGAGGAGAGGAGTGGAAAGAAGGAGGCAGAGAGGAATGAGTCAAAGGTAGACGTGGGGAGGTTAAAGTCGCCCAGAACTGTGAGAGGTGAGCCGTACTCAGGAAAGGAGCTTATCAAGGCATCAAGCTCATTGATGAACTCTCCGAGGGGACCTGGAGGGCGATAAATGATAAGGATGTTAAGCTTGAAAGGGCTGGTAACTGTGACAGCATGAAATTCAAAGGAGGCGATAGACAGATGGGTAAGGGGAGAAAGAGAGAATGACCACATGGGAGAGATAAGGATCCCTATGCCACCACCCCGCTGACCAGAAGCTCTCGGGGTGTGCGAGAACACGTGGGCGGACGAAGAGAGAGCAGTAGGAGTAGCAGTGTTATCTGTGGTGATCCATGTTTCTGTCAGTGCCAAGAAGTCGAGGGACTGGAGGGAGGCATAGGCTGAGATGAACTCTGCCTTGTTGGCTGCAGATCGGCAGTTCCAGAGGCTACCGGAGACCTGGAACTCCACGTGGGTCGTGCGCGCTGGGACCACCAGATTAGGGTGGCAGCGGCCACGCGGTGTGGAGCGTTTGTATGGTCTGTGCAGAGAGGAGAGAACAGGGATAGACAGACACATAGTTGACAGGCTACAGAAGAGGCTACGCTAATGCAAGGAGATTGGAATGACAAGTGGACTACACGTCTCGAATGTTCAGAAAGTTAAGCTTACGTAGCAAGAATCTTATTGACTAAAATGATTAAAAATGATACAGTACTGCTGAAGTAGGCTAGCTGGCAGTGGCTGCGTTGTTGACTTTGTAGGCTAGCTGACAGTGGCTGCGTTGTTGACACTACACTAATCAAGTCATTCCGTTGAGTGTAGTAGTTTCTACAGTGCTGCTATTCGGGGGCTAGCTGGCTAGCTAGCAGTGTTGATTACGTTACGTTGCGTTAAAAGAACGACAATAGCTGGCTAGCTAACCTAGAAAATCGCTCTAGACTACACAATTATCTTTGATACACAGACGGCTATGTAGCTAGCTATGTAGCTAGCTACGATCAAACAAATCAAACCGTTGTGCTGTAATGAAATGAAATGAAAAATGTGATACTACCTGTGGAGCGAAGCGGAATGCGACCGGGTTGTTGAGTGCGGAAGTTCTATTCAGTAGACGTTGGCTAGCTGTTGGCTAGCTAGCAGTGTCTCCTACGTTAAGGAAGACAAATAGCTGGCTAGCTAACCTCGGTAAATTAAGATAATCACTCTAAGACTACACGCTCTAAACTACACAATTATCTTGGATACGAAGACAGCAAAGACAACTATGTAGCTAGCTAACACTACACTAATCAAGTCGTTCAGTTGAGTGTAATAGTTTCTACAGTGCTGCTATTCGGTAGACGGTGGACGTTTGCTAGCTGGCTAGCTGCTGGGCAGATAGCAGTGTAGACTACGTTAGGACGACGAAATACGAAGTTGCAATAGAAGTGCTGACTGTTTCACTTTGTTGTCCTCTTTCTTTTCCTTTTTCTTCTGTCCTTCTTTTGTCCTTATTTTGTCTTCCTTTCTTCTGTTAACTAGATATTAATGCAAATACCTTCAAAAGCTGACTACTGTCGCCTCAAATGAAACATTTAATCTAAAATGCTGGTATATAGAGCCAAATGGAAAATGTTAACTGTACAAATGCATTTGCTTGGCTAAGCTATTCACAAACATCACATCCACTCTGTGGCTCACTTATCTCCCCAGCGACTTCTCAAATGCTACTATTTTCTAAAAAAAAAAATTGTCAGCACCCTTACTTCCCACGGCTATGCCCCCTGATACAATTTTTTAGGGGTCGTGAAAGGCCTATTATCATTGTCATATCGCCGTTGATCGTGCTGATGGAAGACCAGGCAAAGTAGGCGATGCAGTTTGTGGTGAACAATAACACTGACATACTGGACGGCCATTGTCAGTTTGTTTGACAGACCAAAGCGTGGATCCTCAACTACAAGTGGAGGAACATGCCGGCATCTGAAGTCTAACAGAAAAGACTGTTCGGAATTGTAGTGGATGAGGTCCATGTAGCCTATAAGTATTAGAGGTTGACCGATTAATCGGACTGGCAGATTAATTAGGGCCCATTTCAAGTTTTCATAACAATCGGAAATCGGTATTTTTGGGTGCCGATTTCCGATTGAACAAAATATATTTGTACATTTTTTTATACCTTTATTTAACTAGGCAGGTCAGTTAAGAACACATTCTTATTTTCAATGACGGCCTAGGAACGGTGGGTTAACTGCCTTGTTCAGGGGCAGAATGACAGATTTTCTCATTGTCAGCTCAGGGGTTCCAATCTTGCAACCGTACAGTTAACTAGTCCAACGCTCTAAACATTGCACTCCATGAGGAGCCTGCTTGTTACGCGAATGTAGTAGAAGCCAAGGTAAATTGCTAGCTAGCATCAATCATAATCACTAGTTATAACTACTAATCCAGTTTAGCAGGCAATATTAACCAGGTGAAATTGTGTCATTTCTCTTGCGTTCATTGCACGCAGAGTCAGGGTATATGCAACAGTTTGGGCTGCCTGGCTCATTGTGAACTAATTTGCTAGAATTGTACGTAATTATGACATACATTGAAGGTTGTGCAATGTAACAAGAATATTAAGACTTAGGGATGCCACCTGTTAGATAAAATACCGAAGCGGTTCCATATTTCACTGAAATAATAAACGTTTTGTTTTCGAAATGATAGTTTCCGGATTCGACCATATTAATGACCAAAGGCCCGTATTTCTGTGTGCAATTATGTTATAATTAAGTCTGATTTGATAGAGCAGTCTGACTGAGCAGCAGCAGGCCTGTAATCATTCATTCAAACAGCATTTTCGTGCGTTTTGCCAGCAGCTCTTCGCAAGCACAGCGCTGTTTATGACTTCAGGCCTATCAGCCTAATGGCTGGTGTAACCAATGTGAAATGACTAGCTAGTTAGCTGGGTGTGCGCTAATACCGTTTCAAACGTCACTCGCATTTAGATGTGGAGTAGTTATTCCCCTTGCGCTGCAAGGGCCGCGGCTTTTGTGGAGCGATGAGTAAACGCTGCTTCGAGTGTGGCTGTTGTCGATGTGTTCCTGGTTCAAGCCCAGGTAGGGGCGAGGAGAGGGACGGAAGCTATACTGTTACACTGGCAATACTATAGTGCCTATAAGAACATCCAATAGTCAAAGGTATATGAAATACAAATGGTATAGAGAGAAATATGCCTATAAATACTATATTAATTACAACCTAAAACCTCTTACCTTGGAATATTGAAGTCTCATGTTAAAAGGAACCACCAACTTTCATATGTTCTTGTGTTCTGAGCAAGGAACTTAAACGTTAGCCTTTTTACATGGCACACATTTTTACATGGCACATACATGGCAAATATTGCATATTGGCACATATTACTTTCTTCTCCAACACTTTGTTTTTGCCTTATTTAAACCAAATTGAACATGTTTCATTATTTATTTGAGACTAAATTGATTTTATTTATGTATTATATTAAGTTAAAATAAGTGTTCATTCAGTATTGTTGTAATTGTCATTATTACAAATAAATAAATGTTTAAAAAATATATATATCTGCCGATTAATCGGCATCGGCTTTTTTTTGGGCCTCCAATAATCGGTATCGACGTTGAAAAATCATAATCGGTCGACCTCTAATAAGTATGGCTGTGAAGGATGGCTAATGAAATGTCTAGGCTATTGTCATATCAAGGAAGATAGGGTTAGAAACCTTGCATATACACGTCTCATTTGCTATGGAACTAAAATAGTTAGCATTACTAACGTCAGTCATTAGACACTCATCAAGATTCTTTATCTGGTTTGTTTTATGCCTAATCAGGGGAGAGGGTTGAAAAGGAAAGCCAGCATTTAGAGAGCTTCAAAAGGCTTGGAGAGCTTCGGTCGCAACCAAGAAGGTTGAGTGAATTTGTCACTACTCAAATTGCATAAAAATTTATTGTTAACTTCCTGTCCTCTCCCTCGTTGGTCATTATAGTTTATTTGAATAGCTTAATATCTATTGAACTATTACTAAATATCTTTGCTGTGACTGCTTCCTGCTAAGCTATCTGAAACCACACAACTCTGTTTTGATACTCAATAAAATAAAACAACTGTTATTTTAGGGAGATCCATTATGTGTACACAATGTTCCCCAAATAATATAATAATCCTGCTTTTGCTGTGTTTTCCAGGTACACCGGTGTTGGTAGTGATCTTGAGTCCAGACGCCTGTTAACAAAGATCCTGAATATGGCGAGGGCAACTCAAGTAACTGTCAGTCCAAACATTAGGCTTGGACTGCGGCAGGTTCCTGCCAATGACCTGAACTGCCTTGATTTATTTACTGTCATTCACTCGAGGTACTAGGAAAGGTGTTTGCTCATCTAAAAGCTGAGCTTGGGCAAATCCCTTGGGTTGACAAAGATCCTGAACATGAAGCTGAACACCTACTTATTGAGATGTATCATAGTAAAACTCTACCGAAGAACAAGACAAGAGTGGTGTCTTCTCTTAACGGGGATGGGAACTATAGAGTTTTTGTGGCAACAACATCCCTGGGAATGGGTTTGGATTTCCGTAACATTTCACATGTTGTGATGTATGGCCCACCAGGGGATTTAGAGGATATACAGGGCATTCGGAAAGTATTCGGACCGCTTTACTTTCCCCACATTTTGTTACGTTACAGCCTTATTCTAAAATGGATCAAATATTTTTTTCCTCGTCAATTTACACACAATATCCCATAATGACAAAAGCAAAAACAGAGTTTGTAGAAATATTTGCAAATTTATTGAAAATAAAAAACTGAAATATATTACATTTGCATAAATATTCAGACCCTTTACTCAGTACTTTATTGAAGCACCTTTGGCAGTGATTACAGCCTCGAGTCTTCTTGCGTATGACGCTACAAACTTGGCACTGTATTTGGGGTTTTTCTCCCATTATTCTCTGCAGATCCTCGCAAGCTACGTTAGGTTGGATGGAGAGTGTTGCTGCACAGCAATTTTCAGGTCTCTCCAGAGATGTTCGATCGGGGTCAAGTCCGGGCTCTGGCTGGGCCACGCACGGACATTCAGAGACTTGTCCTGGAGCCACTCCTGCGTTGGCTTGGCTGTGTGCTTAGGGTTGGAAGGTGAATGTGGTGGAATTATTGTAACCAAAAGGAGAGACTTTTAGATTTCTTCAAAACAATCCAAAAAATTGTATGACAGATACTCGAACATCACAGCAGACAGTATCTGGTGTTAAAACAGTTCTAATTGTGTAGAGACAAGTGTCTGGCCCCCCAACTCCATACTGGAGCCATCTCACCCTGGTACCGTATGAAATCTGTGAATGTATTGTAATGTTTTTAAAATTGTATGGACTGCCTTAATTTTGCTGGAACCCAGGAAGAGTAGTGGGGATGTGCTTGCTGGGGATCCATAATAAATCCAAATACAATACTTTCTGTCGCAAATGTAGTCAAATTCTCAGCATAAGGAATCGGTGATATTTGATCCCAGGCATTTAATAAAAAGGTGTTTGAGACGTGATCTCCTACGTCTCCCTTAACATACAGTGGGGCAAAAAAAGTATTTAGTCAGCCACCAATTGTGCAAGTTCTCCAACTTCAAAAAATGAGAGAGGCCTGTAATTTTCATCATAGGTACACTTCAACTATGACAGACAAAATGAGGAAAAAAATCCAGAAAATCACATTGTAGGATTGTTAATGAATTTATTTGCAAAGGATGGTGGAAAATTACTATTTGGTCAATAACAAAAGTTTATCTCAATACTTTGTTATATACCCTTTGTTGGCAATGACAGAGGTCAAACGTTTTCTGTAAGTCTTCACAAGGTTTTCACACACTGTTGCTGGTATTTTGGCCCATTCCTCCATGCAGATCTCCTCTAGAGTAGTGATGTTTTGGGGCTGTTGCTGGGCAACACGGACTTTCAACTCCTTCCAGCCACGTTTCATCTTCAATGCCCTTGCTGATGGAAGGAGGTTTTCACTCAAAATCTCACGATACATGGCCCCATTCATTCTATCCTTTACACAGATTAGTCGTCCTGGTCCCTTTGCAGGAAAACAGCCCAAAGCATGATTCCACCCCCATGCTTCACAGTAGGTATGGTGTTCTTTGGATGCAACTCAGCATTCTTTGTTCTCCAAACACAACGAGTTGAGTTTTTACCAAAAAGTTATATTTTGGTTTCATCTGACCATATGACATTCTCCCAATCTTCTTCTGGATCATCCAAATGCTCTCTAGCAAACTTCAGACGGGCCTGGACATGTACGGGCTTAAGCAGGGGGACACGTCTGGCACTGCAGGATTTGAGTCACTGGTGGCGTAGTGTGTTACTGATGGTAGGCTTTGTTACTTTGGTCCCAGCTCTCTGCAGGTCATTCACTAGGTCCCCCTGTGTGGTTCTGGGATTTTTGCTCACCTTTCTTGTGATCAATTTGACCCCACGGGGTGAGATTTGACCAGAATTTTTGACCTCACCTCAGATTTGACCTCACGGTTGATTTATTCAAACCAAGCTGCTTACCTATTGCGGATTCAGTCTTCCCAGCCTGGTGCAGGTCTACAATTTTGTTTCTGGTGTCCTTTGACAGCTCTTTGGTCTTGGCCATAGTGGAGTTTGGAGTGTGACTGTTTGAGGTTGTGGACAGGTGTCTTTTATACTGATAACAAGTTCAAACAGGTGCCATTAATACAGGTAACGAGTGGCGGACAGAGGAGCCTCTTAAAGAAGAAGTTACAGGTCTGTGAGAGCCAGAAATCTTGCTTGTTTGTAGGTGACCAAATAATTATTTTCCACCATAATTTGCAAATAAATTCATTAAAAATCATACAATGTGATTTTCTGGATTTTCTTCCCTCATTTTGTCTGTCATAGTTGAAGTGTACCTATGATGAAAATTACAGGTCTCTCATCTTTTTAAGTGGGAGAACTTGCACAATTGGTGGCTGACAATACTTTTTGCCCCACTGTACATACTGTAGGGGACTTTCATCAGTCTCGGAAGGAATAATCCTACTCAAAAACCTCATAATACAGTGTTTCATTTAGTGAAACTGACACCTAAAATAAACAATTAACAAACCCCTAACCCCTTTCCAGTAATCTAATAATTTCAACCTGTTGCATTAATTTAGTAAAAATATAAATCTGTTGTTTAACAAGTATAGAATCTTTAAAAAGTTGCTGCTGTCTCATCAGCATAATTGTCCAAACTAACCTGCAATCCACTTTAATGACTGGACACTGTTCCACGTAATGGAAACAGATTATAATGTTAGAATACATTAACTTCTGCTCAAATTCTCGGGTATTTCTGTTGCTTGGTTTTATAGTTTAGGTAATCATAAATTATCACAGAACGTTTCCGATTCAACTATTCAGACCTCTACTGCAAATATCCCACTGAATCCCTTGCTTGCCCAGCAAGCACGACTAACTATTCTATTCTTACCAGTAGGAAAGAAATATAACCCATTATCAAAAAACGTTCTGCGCTTACCTCTATCGTAAGGTTAAAAACAAACTTGACAATTATCTCTTCTCTTTTGGCTTCCTACTTATGAAATGTCCAAGACTTTAAAGTAACATGTAATGCGCCAAATTTATAAAATACATCAGTCAATCCATAAGAAGAAGAAAAAACATTTCGGTGGGAACAGTTATATCGCAATGACCTATTCGCTATTATTAGAAATAATTAGATTTAGGTAACCATCTCTTCTTAAATTCAGTTATTTAAATAGGACTCCATTCTCAATATGTTATTCCAGCAGACCATTCAGGTGACAGACAACGTGTTACATCGAAATTGGCTCGCTATTTATCTTGAATAACTTAGCCTTTCAATTTGAACTAAGCAAGCTGTTAAAACGTTCAGTATATATCTTAACAAACACTGGCGACTGTATCTGTCCTGGCAAAAAAATACCAATAGTTTAATTACCAACAGAAACCTAGATTTTAGTCAATACAATAGATCCAATGCTATTGAAATCACGAAGAAATCCCGCAAATAACCCAATTTACAATAGTCTGTAGTCATAACACCAGGCACATAATAACGACACAATTCCCAGAAAATAGCCTTAATTAAAGGTCCAAGCGTTTCTCCGCAGAGATTCTCACATGCGCAAAATGAATAGATTACCATTCAACGCGTTAAATCGACATTCATTGACTCGGAAACAGAATTTGCGCTTTTTAATAAAAACAGATTATGTTCTCATGCCACGTATTTCAATTATTTTACATCACATTAATCCCGCAATGATAATTAGTTTGATGGATACCCTAGGCTTTGTAGGATGTTATAAATTACGTTGAGATTCCATCTTAATTCGCTCTAATTTTATCGAAAAAGGTTTATTCAAAACTCTAGCAACTCTTCTTATACTGGGAAGACCCTATAGTCTGGGCTCCGTGAGGCGCAGGATGGACCTACTATCTGAGAGCCAAGGCTTCACTTCATCCAGGGGCAGGTAGGAAATCCTCTACTGAAATTAGTGAAACGCTCTATACATGATTGTGACCGCCACTCCCTGCTCTGTCTCCTGGGATTTGCTGCGGTTACTCCCTGCAGGAGATTGGTGGGCGGAGTAGGTGAGGTGGGTGGAGCTGGGAGGGTCGTCAGTGCTGACGGGGCACACCTCTGAAAATCAGCTGTGTCATAAAGCCACTGTGTCGTTTTTCCCCATTCAACTAGAGATTCCTCTCTCCATGCATACCTTTGGTTGTTTCATTGTGGCTTTGGCAGTTGACACCTAATTTACTGACCTTCATGCCTCATCTGATTATTGTTGTGAGTGCTTACATTATCAGTGAAATAAATACATTTTGTTATTCCTTTACTCAGCATGTGGTTTCCCATTTTTTGTTACAATCTTGAGCCAGGTTGTAACAATTAGTTATTAACATCATTATGTTCTCTATGAATAGCTGCTCTTTCAATGAACTCTCAGGTTCAACATCTCTGACTACTCTGCATTCATAAATCATATTTATATTTATTTTATTTAATCTTTATTTAACCAGGTAGGCCAGTTGAGAACAAGTTCTCATTTACAACTTCAATCTGGCCAATATAAAGCAAAGCAGTGCAACAAAAACAACACAGAGTTACATATGGAATAAACAAACATACAGTCAATAACACAGTAGAAAAATCTGTATACAGTGTGTGCAAATGAAGTAAGGAGGTAAGGCAATAAATAGGCCATAGTGGCGAAGTAATTACAAATGAGCAATTAACACTGGAGCGATAGATGTGCAGATAAGGATGTGCAAGTAGAAATACTGGTGTGCAAAAGAGCAGAAAAACAAAAAGAAATATGGGATGAGGTAGGTAGTTGGTTGGATGGGCTATTTACAGATGGGCTGTGTACAGCTGCAGCGATCGGTAAGCTGCTCTGACAGCTGATACTTAAAGTTAGTGAGGGAGATATAAGTCTCCAACTTCAGTGATTTCACCATAATTTGCAAATAAATTCATTAAAAATCCTACAATGTGATTTTCTGGATTTTTCTCATTTTGTCTGTCATAGTTGATGTGTACCTATGATGAAAATTACAGGCCTCTCTCATCTTTTTAAGTGGGAGAACTTGCACAATTGGTGGCTGACTAAATACTTTTTTGCCCCACTGTATGTAGATATTCCATTTTAAAAAACAACTACAATAGTCATTTACAACATTAACAATGTCTATTTCTGATGAATTTTAAGTTATTTTAATGGACAAATATTTTTTTATTTATTTCAAAAGCAAGGACATTTTCAAGTGACCCCAAACTTTTGTTTGGTTGTGTACATCCCCGATATCTCCATCTCTTCTTCATGTGAATGGCGGGCCTTGTCTCATGTCTGAAGTAAATCCTTTGTGTCCGACTCGTTTAAAAAAACATCTTTGTGGCCTCCCGGGTGGCGCAGTGGTTAAGGGCACAGCAGCGCCAGTTGTGCAACCAGAGACCCTGGGTTTGCGCCCAGTCTCTGTCATAACCGGCCGCGACCGGGATGTCCGTGGGGCAACGCACAATTGTCCTAGCGTCATACGGGTTAGGGAGGGCTTGGCCGGTAGGGATATCCTTGTCTCATCGCACACCAGCGACTCCTGTGGCGGGCCAGGCGCAGTGCACGCTAACCAAGGTTGCCAAGTACACAGTGTTTCCTCTGACACAAAAACAAACAGAAAAACATCTTTGTCCCGTACGAGGTGAGTAATCAGTGTCCTTATATCCAGAAGCTCTTTTCGGTCATAAGAAATGCGACAGAAACAATATGCACAAAATCATTTGCAAATAACGCAAAAAAACACACACAATAGCACAACTGGTAAGGAGCCCTTAAAACATCTGCCATCTCCTCCGGCGCCATCACCAGAATTTTGACCGGAAATACAACTTTCCTGAATTAGATCCTTTGTTGAACCCCCCAATGCGATTCCAATTATTCCAGAAGCTTCTCCAAGATGCCACCAGCAGAGAAGAGGCTTTCGGAAGAGACTTTTCGTCCGACTCAGGTGTGCATTCCATCCACCGTTTCTGAGTATTTTACTCACTAATATTCAGTCCCTGGAAAATGAAATAGATGAGCTAAGGGTGAGGATCTCCTTCTAGAGAAACATCAGGGACTGCAACATACTCTGTTTCACAGAATCATGGCTCTCTCCAGATATACTGTCCCCGTCCATACAGCCAGCTGGGTTTTCAGTACAGCGCTCAGACAGGAATAAGGAACTCTCCAGGAAAAATAAAGGTGGAGGTGTGTGTTTCATGATTAACTACAAATGGTGTGATTTTGGTAACATACAGGAACTCAAGTCCTTTTGTTCACCCGACCTAGAATATTTCATAATCAATTGCTGAATGCATTACCTGCCAGGATAATTTTCTTTAGTCATCATCACAGCCGTTTATGTTCCCCCTCAGGCTTAACCACAATGGTTCTCAAGGAACTACACTGGACTTTGTACAAACTAGAAACCGCATATCCCGAGGCCGCATTTATTGTAGCTGGGGACTTTAATTACTTTTATGAGGAAAACGCTACCAAAGTGTCATGCAGGTGAATGAGGACCCAAAAGCGACTTGGCAAAAACAGAGTCTTTAATCCAGAAAAGTAATTCTACAAACATAAGACATAATTCCACTCGTAATGACGAGAACAGACTGGAGACTCGATCAAGAACTGCAGGTTGCCTCGGGAAGGCACTTGAACCTAGCAGACTCAGACACCTGCTCTCCACGCAGCATCTGAGGGAAACACGACACGACAGGGCGATACACAGACACAGCACGGTGAACAATAGACAAGGATCCGACAGGACAGGAACGGAAAACAAGGGAAGAAATAGGGACTCTAATCAGGGGAAAAGATAAGGAACAGGTGTGGGAAGACTAAATGATTGATTAGGGGAATAGGAACAGCTGGGAGCAGGAACGGAACGATAGAGAGAAGAGAGAGAGGAAGGGAGAGAGAAAAAGGGGAACGAACCTAAAAGACCAGCAGGGGGAAAATGAACAGAGGAAAAGCAAAATGACAAGACACTCTAAGACAAAACATGACAGTACCCCCCACTCACCGAGCGCCTCCTGGCGCACTCGAGAGGAATCCTGGCGGCAACGGAGGAAATCATCAATGAGTGAACGGTCCAGCACGTCCCGAGACGGAACCCAACTCCTCTCCTCAGGACCGTAACCCTCCCAATCCACTAAGTATTGGTGACCCCGTCCCGAGAACGCATGTCCATGATCCTACGTACCTTGTAAATAGGTGCGCTCTCGACAAGGACGGGAGGGGGGGAGGGAAGACGAACGGGGGTGCGAAGAAAGGGCTTGACACAGGAGACATGGAAGACAGGATGGACGCGACGAAGATGTCGCGGAAGAAGCAGTCGCACAGCGACAGGATTGACGACCTGGGAGACACGGAACGGACCAATGAACCGCGGAGTCAATTTACGAGAAGCTGTCGTAAGAGGAAGGTTGCGAGTGGAAAGCCACACTCTCTGGCCGCAACAATACCTAGGACTCTTAATCCTGCGTTTATTGGCGGCTCTCACAGTCTGTGCCCTGTAACGGCAAAGTGCAGACCTCACCCTCCTCCAGGTGCGCTCACAACGTTGGACAAACGCTTGAGCGGAGGGAACGCTGGACTCGGCAAGCTGGGATGAGAACAGAGGAGGCTGGTAACCCAGACTACTCTGAAACGGAGATAACCCGGTAGCAGACGAAGGAAGCGAGTTGTGAGCGTATTCTGCCCAGGGGAGCTGTTCTGCCCAAGACGCAGGGTTTCTGAAGGAAAGGCTGCGTAGTATGCGACCAATCGTCTGATTGGCCCTCTCTGCTTGACCGTTAGACTGGGGATGAAACCCGGAAGAGAGACTGACGGACGCACCAATCAAACGACAGAACTCCCTCCAAAACTGTGACGTGAATTGCGGGCCTCTGTCTGAAACGGCGTCTAACGGGAGGCCATTAATTCTGAACACATTCTCGATGATGATTTGTGCTGTCTCCTTAGCGGAAGGAAGTTTAGCGAGGGGAATGAAATGTGCCGCCTTAGAGAACCTATCGACAACCGTAAGAATCACAGTCTTCCCCGCAGACAAAGGCAGACCGGTAATGAAGTCTAGGGCGATGTGAGACCATGGTCGAGAAGGAATGGGGAGCGGTCTGAGACGACCGGCAGGAGGAGAGTTACCCGACTTAGTCTGCGCGCAGTCCGAACAAGCAGCCACGAAACGGCGCGTGTCACGCTCCTGAGTCGGCCACCAAAAGCGCTGGCGAATAGACGCAAGAGTGCCTCGAACACCGGGATGACCAGCTAACTTGGCAGAGTGAGCCCACTGAAGAACAGCCAGACGAGTGGAAACAGGAACGAAAAGGAGGTTACTAGGACAAGCGCGCGGCGACGCAGTGTGCGTGAGTGCTTGCTTAACCTGTCTTTCAATTCCCCAGACTGTCAACCCGACAACACGCCCATAAGGAAGAATCCCCTCGGGATCAGTAGAAGCCACAGAAGAACTAAACAGACGGGATAAGGCATCAGGCTTGGTGTTTTTGCTACCCGGACGGTAAGAAATCACAAACTCGAAACGAGCGAAAAACAACGCCCAACGAGCTTGACGGGCATTAAGTCGTTTGGCAGAACGGATGTACTCAAGGTTCTTATGGTCTGTCCAAACGACAAAAGGAACGGTCGCCCCCTCCAACCACTGTCGCCATTCGCCTAGGGCTAAGCGGATGGCGAGCAGTTGCGGTTACCCACATCATAGTTGCGTTCAGATGGCGACAGGCGATGAGAAAAATAAGCGCAAGGATGAACCTTATCGTCAGACTGGAAGCGCTGGGATAGAATGGCTCCCACGCCTACCTCTGAAGCGTCAACCTCGACAATGAATTGTCTAGTGACGTCAGGAGTAACGAGGATAGGAGCGGACGTAAAACGTTCTTTTAGAAGATCAAAAGCTCCCTGGGCGGAACCGGACCACTTAAAACACGTCTTGACAGAAGTAAGAGCTGTGAGAGGGGCAGCAACTTGACCGAAATTACGAATGAAACGCCGATAGAAATTAGCGAAACCTAAAAAGCGCTGCAACTCGACACGTGACCTTGGAACGGGCCAATCACTGACAGCTTGGACCTTAGCGGAATCCATCTGAATGCCTTCAGCGGAAATAACGGAACCGAGAAAAGTAACGGAGGAGACATGAAAAGAGCACTTCTCAGCCTTCACGTAGAGACAATTCTCTAAAAGGCGCTGTAGAACACGTCGAACGTGCTGAACATGAATCTCGAGTGACGGTGAAAAAATCAGGATATCGTCAAGATAGACAAAAACAAAGATGTTCAGCATGTCTCTCAGAACATCATTAACTAATGCCTGAAAAACAGCTGGCGCATTGGCGAGACCAAACGGCAGAACCCGGTACTCAAAATGCCCTAACGGAGTGTTAAACGCCGTTTTCCACTCGTCCCCCTCTCTGATGCGCACGAGATGGTAAGCGTTACGAAGGTCCAACTTAGTAAAGCACCTGGCTCCCTGCAGAATCTCGAAGGCTGATGACATAAGGGGAAGCGGATAACGATTCTTAACCGTTATGTCATTCAGCCCTCGATAATCCACGCAGGGGCGCAGAGTACCGTCCTTTTCTTAACAAAAAGAACCCCGCCCCGGCCGGAGAGGAAGAAGGCACTATGGTACCGGCGTCAAGAGACACAGATAAATAATCCTCGAGAGCCTTACGTTCGGGAGCCGACAGAGAGTATAGTCTACCCCGAGGGGGAGTGGTCCCCGGAAGGAGATCAATACTACAATCATACGACCGGTGAGGAGGAAGGGAGTTGGCTCGGGACCGACTGAAGACCGTGCGCAGATCATGATATTCCTCCGGCACTCCTGTCAAATCGCCAGGTTCCTCCTGAGAAGTGGGGACAGAAGAAATGGGAGGGATGGCAGACATTAAACACTTCACATGACAAGAAACGTTCCAGGATAGGATAGAATTACTAGACCAATTAATAGAAGGATTATGACATACTAGCCAGGGATGACCCAAAACAACAGGTGTAAAAGGTGAACGAAAAATCAAAAAAGAAATAGTCTCACTGTGGTTACCAGATACTGTGAGAGTTAAAGGTAGTGTCTCAAATCTGATACTGGGAAGATGACTACCATCTAAGGCAAACATGGGCGTAGGCTTGTCTAACTGTCTGAAAGGAATGTCATGTTTCCGAGCCCATGCTTCGTCTATGAAACAACCCTCAGCCCCCGAGTCAATCAAGGCACTGCATGTAGCACCCGAACCGGTCCAGCGTAGATGGACCGACATAGTAGTACAGGATCTAGATGAAGAGACCTGAGTAGTAGCGCTCACCAGTAGCCCTCCGCTTACTGATGAGCTCTGGCCTTTACTGGACATGAATTGACAAAATGTCCATCAAATCCGCAATAGAGGCACAGGCGGTTGGTGATCCTCCGTTCCCTCTCCTTAGTCGAGATGCGAATACCTCCCAGCTGCATGGGCTCAGTCTCTGAGCCAGAGGAGGGAGATGGTTGCGATGCGGAGCAGGGAAACACCGTTGACGCGAGCTCTCTTCCACGAGCTTGGTGACGAAGATCTACCCGTCGTTCTATGCAGATGGCGAGAGCAATCAAAGAGTCCACACTGGCGGGAACCTCCCGAGAGAGAATCTCATCTTTGACCACTGCGTGGAGTCCCTCCAGAAAACGAGCGAGCAGCGCCGGCTCGTTCCAGTCACTAGAGGCAGCAAGAGTGCGAAACTCTATAGAGTAATCCGTTATGGATCGATCACCTTGGCATAGGGAAGCCAGGGCCCTAGAAGCCTCCCTACCAAAAACTGAACGGTCAAAAACCCGAATCATCTCCTCCTTAAAGTTCTGGTAATTGTTTGAACAATCAGCCCTTGCCTCCCAGATAGCTGTGCCCCACTCTCGAGCCCGGCCAGTAAGGAGTGAAATGACGTAAGCAACCCGAGCTCTCTCGCTAGAGTATGTGTTGGGTTGGAGAGAGAACACAATATCACACTGGGTGAGAAAGGAGCGGCACTCCGTGGGCTGCCCGGAGTAGCAAGGTGGGTTATTAACCCTAGGTTCCGGAGGCTCGGCAGGCCAGGAAGTAACAGGTGGCACGAGACGAAGACTCTGGAACTGTCCAGAGAGGTCGGAAACCTGAGCGGACAGGTTCTCCACGGCATGGCGAGCAGCAGACAATTCCTGCTCGTGTCTGCCGAGCATGGCTCCTTGGATCTCGACGGCAGTGTTACGAACGTCTGTAGTCGCTGGGTCCATTCTTTGGTCGGATCCTTCTGTCATGCAGGTGAATGAGGACCCAAAAGCGACTTGGCGAAAACAGAGTCTTTAATCCAGAAAAGTAATTCTACAAACATAAGACATAATTCCACTCGTAATGACGAGAACAGACTGGAGACTCGATCAAGAACTGCAGGTTGCCTCGGGAAGGCACTTGAACCTAGCAGACTCAGACACCTGCTCTCCACGCAGCATCTGAGGGAAACACGACACGACAGGGCGATACACAGACACAGCACGGTGAACAATAGACAAGGATCCGACAGGACAGGAACGGAAAACAAGGGAAGAAATAGGGACTCTAATCAGGGGAAAAGATAAGGAACAGGTGTGGGAAGACTAAATGATTGATTAGGGGAATAGGAACAGCTGGGAGCAGGAACGGAACGATAGAGAGAAGAGAGAGAGGAAGGGAGAGAGAAAAAGGGGAACGAACCTAAAAAGACCAGCAGGGGGAAAATGAACAGAGGAAAAGCAAAATGACAAGACACTCTAAGACAAAACATGACACAAAGTTTTATCAACACATTGCCTGCTCTACTCGCACATGAAAAACGCTCAATCATTGCTACTCTCCTTTCTGGGACGGCTACAAGGCCCCCGCCCTCCCTTCGGCAAATCAGATCACGGCTGCTCCAGAAACTCAAGTATCCATGGTAGGACTGTCCAACGTTGTTCTGACCAATCGGAGTCTATGGTTCAAGATTGGTTTGATCACGTGGACTGGGATATGTTCTGGGTTGCCTCTAAGAATAACACTGACACGGTGACTGAGTTAATCAGGAAGTGCATAGGGGATGTTGTTCCCACTGTGACGATTTAAACTGATCCAAACCAAAAACCGTGGATAGATGGCAGCATTCGTGCAATACTGAAAGCGCAAACCACCACATTTAACCTCGGCAAGGTGACTGGGAATATGGTAGAGTACACACAGTCCAGTTATTCTCTCAATAAGGCAATAAAAAAATGTCCGAACAGAGGCAAAGTGCAGTTGCAAATCAACAGCTCAGACACGAGACATATGCGGCAGGGACTCCAAACAATCACAGATTATAAAGGGAAAACCAGACACATCGCAGACACTGACGTCTGGCTCCCAGACAAGCTAAACACCTTGTTTGCATGCTTTGAAGAAAACACGGTGCACCCGACGCGGGCCGCCGGAAGAAATGGCAGCAGTTGTGCTATTATGTGGGGGTTTTTCGCGTTATTTGTAACTTATTTTGTACATAATGTTTCTGCAACCATATCTTATGGCAAAAAAGAGCTTCTGGAAATCAGGACAGCGATCACTCATCTCGGATTAGACAAAGATTTTTTCTACAACAAAGACCACGCACAAGACATTCTCCAAACACTCCACAGGACCGACATCCTCGTTATTTGCAAGAGGAAGCGACACAGGTACAGAGGACAAAGAGCCGGATGCCTGGTCAGGACCCGGAGAAGGCGACTGGGAAAGCTGCCGTTAACGTCAATACTACTCGCCAATGTGCAATCATTGGACAATAAATTCGGCGAGGTACGATCACGAATTTCCTACCAATGGGACATCAAAAACTGTAATATCCTATGTTTCCCGGAATCGTGGTTGAATGTTGACATAGATATTCAGCTAGCGGGATATACGCTGCACCAGCACACTGGGGGGGTCTGTGCATATTTGGAAATAACAGCTGGTGCACGAAATCTAAGGAAGTCTCTAGATTTTGCTCGCATGAAGTAGAGTTTATTGGGATAAATTGCAGGCCACACTACTTGCCTAGAGAGTTTTCAGCTGTACTTTTCGTGGTTGTTTATTTACCACCACAGACAGATGCTGGCACTAAGACCACACTCAGTCAGCTGTATAAGGAAACCACTCACCCAGAGGCGGCGCTCCTAGTGGCCCGAGACTTTAAAGCAGGGAAACTTAAATCAGTTCTACCAAATTTCTATCAACATGTTAAATGTGCAACCAGAGGGGGAAAATAAATCTAGATCACCTGTACTCCACACACAGAGACGTGTACAAAGCTCTCCCTCGCCCTCCATTTTGTAAATCCGACCACAACTCTATTCTCCTGCTTACAAGCAAAAATTAAAGCAGGAAGCACCAGTGACTCGGTCTATAAAAAAGTCATCAGATGAAGCAGATGCTAAACTACAGGACTGTTTTGCTATCACAGACTGGAACATGTTCCGGGATTTTTCCGATGGCATTGAGGAATACACCACATCAGTCACTGGCTTTATCAATAAGTGCATCGAGGACGTCGTCCCCACAGTGACTGTTCATACATACCCCAACCAGAAGTCAAGGATTACAGGCAACATTTGCACTGAGCTAAAGGGCAAAGCTGCCACTTTCAAGGTGCGGGACTCTAACCCGGAAGCATACAAGAAATCCTGCTATCACCTGCGACGAACCATCAAACAGGCAAAGCGTCAATACAGGGCTACGATTGAATCATACTACACCGGCTCCGACACTCGTCTTATGTGGCAGGGCTTGCAAACTATTACAGACTACAAAGGGAAGCACAGCAGCGAGCTGCCCAGTGACACGAGGCTACCAGACGAGCTAAATCACTTCTATGCTCGCTTCGAGGCAAGCAAAACTGAGGCATGCATGAGAGCATCAGCTGTTCCTTACGACTGTGTGATCACGCTCTCCATAGCCGACGTGAGAAAGACCTTTAAACAGGTAAACATACACAAGGCTGCGGGGCCAGACGGATTACCAGGACGTGTGCTCCGGGCATGTTCTGACCAACTGGCAGGTGTCTTCACTGACATTTTCAACATGTTCATGATTAAGTCTGTAATACCAATATGTTTCAAGCAGACCACCATAGTCCCTGTGCCCAAGAACACAAAGGCAATCTGCCTAAATGACTACAGACCCGTAGCACTTACATCCGTAGCCATGAAGTGCTTTGAAAGGTTGGTAATGGCTCACATCAACACCATTATCCCAGAAACCCTAGATCCACTCCAATTTGCATACTGCCCAAACAGATCCACAGATGATGCAATCTCTATTGCACTCCACACTTCCCTTTCCCACCTGGACAAAAGGAGCACCTACTTGAGAATGTTATTCATTGACTATGTCATGTTTTGTCATTGATTATCATGCCTTGTCCCTGTTCTTCTCCTTCTATTCGTTTCCCTCTGCTGGTCTTATTAGGTTCTTTCCCTCTTTCTATCCCTCTCTCTCCCCCTCCCTCTCTCACTCTCCCGCTCTCTCTTCTCTCTATCGTTCCGTTCCTGCTCCCAGCTGTTCCTATTCCCCTAATCAATCATTTAGTCTTCCCACACCTGTTCCCGATCCTTTTCCCTGATTAGAGTCCCTATTTCTCTCCTTGTTATTCGTTTCTGCCCTGTCGGTTCCTTGTCTAGAATTCACCGTGCTGTGTTTGTGTATCGCCCTGTCGTGTCGTGTTTTCCTCAGATGCTGCGTGGTGAGCAGGTGTCTGAGTCTGTTTGGTTCAAGTGCCTTCCCGAGGCAACCTGCTGTTCACCTGCTGTTCAAGATCGAGTCTCCAGTTTGTCCTCGTCATTTCGAGTGAAAGTTGTGTTTTTTGATTGTATTTACTTTACTGGATTAAAGACTCTGTTTTCGCCAAGTCGCTTTTGGGTCCTCTTTCACCTGCATGACAGAAGGAACCAACCAAGGAATGGACCCAGCGACTTCAGACGCTCGTTACACTGCCGTCGAGATCCAAGGAGCCATGCTCGGCAGACACGAGCAGGAATTGTCTGCTGCTCGCCATGCCGTGGAGAACCTGGCCGCTCAGGTTTCCGACCTCTCTGGACAGTTCCAGAGTCTTCGTCTCGTGCCACCTGTTACTTCCTGGCCTGCCGAGCCTCCAGAACCTAGGGTTAATAACCCACCTTGCTACTCCGGGCAGCCCACTGAGTGCCGCTCCTTTCTCACGCAGTGTGAGATTGTGTTCTCTCTCCAACCCAACACATACTCTAGAGAGAGAGCTCGGGTTGCTTACGTCATTTCACTCCTTACTGGCCGGGCTCGAGAATGGGGCACAGCTATCTGGGAGGCAAGGGCTGATTGCTCTAACAAGTACCAGAACTTTAAAGAGGAGATGATTCGGGTTTTTGACCGTTCAGTTTTTGGTAGGGAGGCTTCTAGGGCCCTGGCTTCCCTATGCCAAGGTGAACGGTCCATAACGGATTATTCTATTGAGTTTCGCACTCTTGCTGCCTCTAGTGAGTGGAACGAGCCGGCGCTGCTCGCTTGTTTTCTGGAGGGACTCCACGCAGTGGTTAAGGATGAGATTCTCTCCCGGGAGGTTCCTTCAGATGTGGACTCTTTGATTGCTCTCGCCATCCGCATAGAACGACGGGTAGATCTTCGTCACCGGGCTCGTGGAAGAGAGCTCGCATCAACGGTGTTTCCCTGCTCCGCATCGCAACCATCTCCCTCCTCTGGCTCAGAGACTGAGCCCATGCAGCTGGGAGGGATTCGCATCTCGACTAAGGAGAGGGAACGGAGGATCACCAACCGCCTGTGCCTCTATTGCGGAGTTGCTGGACATTTTGTTAATTCATGTCCAGTAAAAGCCAGAGCTCATCTGTAAGCGGAGGGCTACAGGTGAGCGCAACTACTCAAGTCTCTCCATCAAAATCCTGTACTACTTTGTCGGTCCATCTACGCTGGACCGGTTCGGGTGCTACATGTAGTGCCTTGATAGACTCTGGGGCTGAGGGTTGTTTCATGGACGAAGCATGGGTTCGGAAACATGACATTCCTTTCAGAGAGTTAGAGAAGCCTACGCCCATGTTCGCCTTAGATGGTAGTCATCTTCCCAGTATCAGATTTGAGACACTACCTTTAACCCTCACAGTATCTGGTAACCACAGTGAGACTATTTCTTTTTTGATTTTTCGTTCACCGTTTACACCTGTTGTTTTGGGTCATCCCTGGCTAGTATGTCATAATCCTTCTATTAATTGGTCTAGTAATTCTATCCTATCCTGGAACGTTTCTTGTCATGTGAAGTGTTTAATGTCTGCCATCCCTCCCGTTTCTTCTGTCCCTACTTCTCAGGAGGAACCTGGCGATTTGACAGGAGTGCCGGAGGAATATCATGATCTGCGCACGGTCTTCAGTCGGTCCCGAGCCAACTCCCTTCCTCCTCACCGGTCGTATGATTGTAGTATTGATCTCCTTCCGGGGACCACTCCTCCTCGGGGTAGACTATACTCTCTGTCGGCTCCCGAACGTAAGGCTCTCGAGGATTATTTGTCTGTGTCTCTTGACGCCGGTACCATAGTGCCTTCTTCCTCTCCGGCCGGGGCGGGGTTCTTTTTTGTTAAGAAGAAGGACGGTACTCTGCGCCCCTGCGTGGATTATTGAGGGCTGAATGACATAACGGTTAAGAATCGTTATCCGCTTCCCCTTATGTCATCAGCCTTCGAGATTCTGCAGGGAGCCAGGTGCTTTACTAAGTTGGACCTTCGTAACGCTTACCATCTCGTGCGCATCAGAGAGCGGGACGAGTGGAAAACGGCGTTTAACACTCCGTTAGGGCATTTTGAGTACCGGGTTCTGCCGTTCGGTCTCGCCAATGCGCCAGCTGTTTTTCAGGCATTAGTTAATGATGTTCTGAGAGACATGCTGAACATCTTTGTTTTTGTCTATCTTGACGATATCCTGATTTTTTTCTCCGTCACTCGAGATTCATGTTCAGCACGTTCGACGTGTTCTACAGCGCCTTTTAGAGAATTGTCTCTACGTAAAGGCTGAGAAGTGCTCTTTTCATGTCTCCTCCGTTACTTTTCTCGGTTCCGTTATTTCCGCTGAAGGCATTCAGATGGATTCCGCTAAGGTCCAAGCTGTCAGTGATTGGCCCGTTCCAAGGTCACGTGTCGAGTTGCAGCGCTTTTTAGGTTTCGCTAATTTCTATCAGCGTTTCATTCGTAATTTCGGTCAAGTTGCTGCCCCTCTCACAGCTCTTACTTCTGTCAAGACGTGTTTTAAGTGGTCCGGTTCCGCCCAGGGAGCTTTTGATCTTCTAAAAGAACGTTTTACGTCCGCTCCTATCCTCGTTACTCCTGACGTCACTAGACAATTCATTGTCGAGGTTGGCCTTCAGAGGTAGGCGTGGGAGCCATTCTATCCCAGCGCTTCCAGTCTGACGATAAGGTTCATCCTTGCGCTTATTTTTCTCATCGCCTGTCGCCATCTGAGCGCAACTATGATGTGGGTAACCATGAACTGCTCGCCATCCGCTTAGCCCTAGGCGAATGGCGACAGTGGTTGGAGGGCGACCGTTCCTTTTGTCGTTTGGACAGACCATAAGAACCTTGAGTACATCCGTTCTGCCAAACGACTTAATGCCCGTCAAGCTCGTTGGGCGTTGTTTTTCGCTCGTTTCGAGTTTGTGATTTCTTACCGTCCGGGTAGCAAGAACACCAAGCCTGATGCCTTATCCCGTCTGTTTAGTTCTTCTGTGGCTTCTACTGATCCCGAGGGGATTCTTCCTTATGGGCGTGTTGTCGGGTTAACAGTCTGGGGAATTGAAAGACAGGTTAAGCAAGCACTCACGCACACTGCGTCGCCGCGCGCTTGTCCTAGTAACCTCCTTTTCGTTCCTGTTTCCACTCGTCTGGCTGTTCTTCAGTGGGCTCACTCTGCCAAGTTAGCTGGTCATCCCGGTGTTCGAGGCACTCTTGCGTCTATTCGCCAGCGCTTTTGGTGGCCGACTCAGGAGCGTGACACGCGCCGTTTCGTGGCTGCTTGTTCGGACTGCGCGCAGACTAAGTCGGGTAACTCTCCTCCTGCCGGTCGTCTCAGACCGCTCCCCATTCCTTCTCGACCATGGTCTCACATCGCCCTAGACTTCATTACCGGTCTGCCTTTGTCTGCGGGGAAGACTGTGATTCTTACGGTTGTCGATAGGTTCTCTAAGGCGGCACATTTCATTCCCCTCGCTAAACTTCCTTCCGCTAAGGAGACGGCACAAATCATTATCGAGAATGTATTCAGAATTCATGGCCTCCCGTTAGACGCCGTTTCAGACAGAGGCCCGCAATTCACGTCACAGTTTTGGAGGGAGTTCTGTCGTTTGATTGGTGCGTCCGTCAGTCTCTCTTCCGGGTTTCATCCCCAGTCTAACGGTCAAGCAGAGAGGGCCAATCAGACGATTGGTCGCATACTACGCAGCCTTTCTTTCAGAAACCCTGCGTCTTGGGCAGAACAGCTCCCCTGGGCAGAATACGCTCACAATTCGCTTCCTTCGTCTGCTACCGGGTTATCTCCGTTTCAGAGTAGTCTGGGTTACCAGCCTCCTCTGTTCTCATCCCAGCTTGCCGAGTCCAGCGTTCCCTCCGCTCAAGCGTTTGTCCAACGTTGTGAGCGCACCTGGAGGAGGGTGAGGTCTGCACTTTGCCGTTACAGGGCACAGACTGTGAGAGCCGCCAATAAACGCAGGATTAAGAGTCCAAGGTATTGTTGCGGCCAGAGAGTGTGGCTTTCCACTCGCAACCTTCCTCTTACGACAGCTTCTCGTAAGTTGACTCCGCGGTTCATTGGTCCGTTCCGTGTCTCCCAGGTCGTCAATCCTGTCGCTGTGCGACATCTGCTTCTTCCGCGACATCTTTGTCGCGTCCATCCTGTCTTCCATGTCTCCTGTGTCAAGCCCTTTCTTCGCACTCCCGTTCGTCTTCCCTCCCCCTCCCGTCCTTGTCGAGAGCGCACCTATTTACAAGGTACATAAGATCATGGACATGCGTTCTCGGGGACGGGGTCACCAATACTTAGTGGATTGGGAGGGTTACGGTCCTGAGGAGAGGAGTTGGGTTCCGTCTCGGGACGTGCTGGACCGTTCACTCATTGATGATTTCCTCCGTTGCCGCCAGGATTCCTCCTCGAGTGCGCCAGGAGGCGCTCGGTGAGTGGGGGGTACTGTCATGTTTTGTCATTGATTATCATGCCTTGTCCCTGTTCTTCTCCTTCTATTCGTTTCCCTCTGCTGGTCTTATTAGGTTCTTTCCCTCTTTCTATCCCTCTCTCTCCCCCTCCCTCTCTCACTCTCCCGCTCTCTCTTCTCTCTATCGTTCCGTTCCTGCTCCCAGCTGTTCCTATTCCCCTAATCAATCATTTAGTCTTCCCACACCTGTTCCCGATCCTTTTCCCTGATTAGAGTCCCTATTTCTCTCCTTGTTATTTGTTTCTGCCCTGTCGGTTCCTTGTCTAGAATTCACCGTGCTGTGTTTGTGTATCGCCCTGTCGTGTCGTGTTTTCCTCAGATGCTGCGTGGTGAGCAGGTGTCTGAGTCTGTTTGGTTCAAGTGCCTTCCCGAGGCAACCTGCTGTTCACCTGCTGTTCAAGATCGAGTCTCCAGTTTGTCCTCGTCATTTCGAGTGAAAGTTGTGTTTTTTGATTGTATTTACTTTACTGGATTAAAGACTCTGTTTTCGCCAAGTCGCTTTTGGGTCCTCTTTCACCTGCATGACAGACTACAGCTCAGCATTCAACACCATAGTACCCTCAAAGCTCATCACTTAGCTAAGGATCCTGGGACTAAACACCTCCCTCTGCAACTGGATCCTGGACTTCCTGACGGGTCGCCACCAGGTTGTAAGGGTTGGTAGCAACACATCTGCCACGCTGATCCTCAACACTGGAGCTCCACAGGGGTGCGTGGTCAGTCCCCTCCTGTACTCCCTGTTCACCTACGACTGCATGGCCAGGCACGACTCCAACACCATCATTAAGTTTTCCGACGCACAACAGTGGTAGGCCTGATCACAGACAACGACGAGACAGAGGTCAGAGATCTGGCCGTGTGGTGCCAGAATAACAACCTATCCCTCAACGCGACCAAGACTAAGGAGATGATTGTGGACTACAGGAAAAGGAGGACCGAGCACACCCCCATTCTCATCAATGGGGCTGTAGTGGAGCAGATTAAGAGCTTCAAGTTCCTCGGTGTCCACATCAACAACAAACTAGAATGGTCCAAATACACCAAGACAGTCGTGAAGAGGGCACGACAAAGCCTATTCCGCCTCAGGAAACTAAAACGATTTGGAATGGGTCCTGAGATCCTCAAAAGGTTCTACAGCTGCAACATCAAGAGCATCCTGATTGCATCACTGCCTGGTACGGCATTTGCTCGGCATATGACCGCAGTGCACTACAGAGGGTAGTGCGTACGGCCCAGTACATCACTGGGGATAAGCTGCCTTCCATCCAGGACCTTCACACCAGGCGGTGTCAGAGGAAGGTCCTAAAAATGGTCAACAACCCCAGCCACCCCAGTCTGTTGAAGGATTGTTATCAATAATGACTAAATAATGTATACATTTGGCGTAGAGTTATAACTCACAGAGTTATCTGTTGTCTGTTGAAGAATATGTTGCTACATAGGCCAAGAGGAAGGGTCTACAGACAACTCGTGATCACAGTGAAACTAACAACAGGAAATATGTCTGGTCCCCAACCAGGGAGGGGAGAAACTGTTGGGCGTGCAGTAGATTGTGTAACATATGGTAGCAGAAGATAAGCAAAGTGTATGTGTTACAACTGAATTGAAAAGCAGTTTTGACATGATCCAGGAGGAGGAGGGACATTTTTGTAAGACATGACGCAATGTGTGTTATATAAACTAATGTACATGGGATTATGTTCAGAGCTCTCGGGAATAAATGCTATTAATCATGAGACTGATCTTTATCTATTTTATACAAATAAGAATCTTACAAATTCTTAGAAACGGACCAGATGTTTTGCTTTGTTATAATTGAATTGTTTAATGAACATATAGGAATAAAATTCCTCTAACACAGTCATAGACTATTCTCTCTACTACCGCATGGCAAGTGGTACCGGAGTGCCAAGTCTAGGACACAAAGGCTTCTCAACAGTTTTTACCCCCACGCCATAAGACTCCTGAACAGGTAATCAGATGTCTACCCGGACTATTTGCATTGTGGGCCCTCCTGTCTCAGATCTTTACAGACAATTCCTTCGACCTCATAGCCTGGTTTTTGCTCTGACATGCACTGTCAACTGTGGGACCTCATATAGACAGGTGTGTGCCTTTCCAAATCATGTCCAATCAATTGAATTTACCACAGGTGGACTCCAAGTTGTAGAAACATCTCAATGATGATCAATGGAAACATGTTGCACCTGAGCTCAATTTCGAGTCTCATAGCGAAGGGTCTGAATTCTTATGTAAATAAGGTATTTCTGTTTTCAAAAACCTGTTTTCACTTTGTCATTATGGGGTATTGTGTGCAGATTGATGAGGAAAACATTACATTTTATCAATTTTAGAATAACAAAGTAACAACATGTGGAAAAAGTCAAAGGGCCTGAATACTTCCAAAAACACTGGATATACTGTATTGTAGTCTGTATTGTAAGGTGGATTGTATTTATCATCATTAGTCATTTAGGTCAACATTGGATCATTCAGAGATCCTCACTGAACTTCTGGAGAGAGTTTGCTGCACTGAAAGTAAAGGGGCTGAATAATTTTGCACGCCCAATTTTTCAGTTTTTGATTAGTTAAAAAAGTTTGAAATATCCAATAAATGTCATTCAACTTCATGATTGTGTCCCACTTGTTGTTGATTCTTCACAAAATAATAAATTTTTATATCTTTATGTTTGAAGCCTGAAATGTGGCAAAAGGTCGCAAAGTTCAAGGGGGCCGAATACTTTCGCAAGGCACTGTATATATTTATACTCTGGACTCCAACATTGCTCGTCCTAATATTTATATATTTCTTAATTCCATTCTTTTAGTTTTTAGATTTGTGTGTATTGTTAGATATTACAGCACTGTTGGAGCTCGGAACATAAGCATTTCGTTGTACCCACAATAACATCTGCTAAATCTGTGCATGCTGCCAATAAAGTTTGATTTGATTTGATTTGCCGGGGGACAATGGGTCCTTTTGTTACCGTCTGTCCTGTATCCAGAAGCTGCCCAGCCATGCCGTGTGATGTCACATGGGCACAGGCAGGAAGTAATTGCCCCTCCCCTCCATCCCTCCATCCCTCCATCCCACCCCCACAGCTAAGCTCCTTCTCAGGCTCCCTGTGTGGAACAGCTGGGCTATATCAGCCTGGAAACATACACAGCAACACTTGACCAACACCATGACAATCATGACCAGCAGCACTTATGTACACTTACACAAATATACAGGTACAAAATACACTCACCTAAATACACAGAAAACCATTCATGATAAACCTAGAACTCTCAAACAGACCTTTATCCATACACAAATCTACTGTAATAGGTCAACAGTAAACACACACATACACACTCACAAATCTTGATAATTTATCAAGAGTGTACTGGACTGATTCCTCCTCTCTCTGTTGAATAATAGATTAATCACTTTAAAGTATACTCAATTGAATTAGATTGATAATTTATGAATTATTCAGTCAGGCGGGGGAAGTCAGGGAGGCGGGGGAGAGGAGAGCAGGTTGTTCCCAGAGAGCGAGGCTTTAATAAGATTAGAAATGTGCCCTACGAAAAAAGGCATTTTTGCTTGGAACAAGAAGGAATTAATGTGGCTTGGAATGCTGTGTGTGGGACAGCATGTAACACGGGGAAAATGAGATGAGACTTTTATCAACAGAGAGAGCGACAGAGAGAGAGACAGAGAGAGAGAGAGAGAGAGAGAGAGAGAGAGAGAGAACACTGCCTCCTTCTACTATCAGCATATCATATACTTGCTGCCTGCTACTTTCGTTGTTTTTAGGGTTCCAAGCTAGCGCTGTCTTTTCTTATCAGTGCTTCACAGTCCTTCTCCGATCATATAATTTTTGTAGGCATGCATGCTGCCGTGTACTTCTCCACACAGGCCTTATGCTCTAGGGCTGAGTCATTTATCTGGCGTCTACACAAGGTTCATAGTTCATACAGTCTGAAGAAGAAAGATCTTTCCCAGAACTCCCTCTTCTATCATGAAAGGATACATATTATTATCTGAGAGGAAACACTGTTATCTGTGTATAGGAGAGAAGAGTCGGCGTGTGTCCGTGTATGTCCGTCTGTCTGTCTGTCCGTTCTTCTGTCTGCAATAGGAAATGACACAACGGAACTAGAAGGACATAATATCCACCCCTCCTCCTGACCACCATCAAGCCCAGATGGTACAGCGGCTTAGGCCAATGGAACACACAGCACACACATAGCAAACATTCCCCATGGGAGGCCCAGCTGCTTACATAAATCACTGAATCCATGAGCCTAGCATAGCATAGAGACACCAGTCATTGTACACAAAAACATTACACAACTCACCCAATCACCTTCCTCCCTGCCTACACAGAGCTCGCTAATAGCACTGTCAGATTGCCCTTATGCTCCCTCATTGCCTCAGTGAGCTCCAATATTAGCAACACTATTAGTCCTAGTGTGTGTTATTAGCAGACCGATCTTCATGATCTTTTATTAGCCTTACTGCACATAATCATAATGTAGCACATTTAGTGCCCTTATATAACTGAGCAGGATCTTTGCATGGGCAGGGGCATACTGTGAGATGTGCCAGGAGAACCTCTCTTAGAGCTCTATTGTTTTGGGAGCTTAAGACGGCACAGTCCAGCCTACTGGGCAACTTCCCAGATTAACGGTAGCTTTTAAGACAGAGCCCTACTCATAATAAATGGGGCTTTTCCCTGGAAGTTAAAGACAGGACTTATCTCTTGTTCATAAAATCTGATCACATACACTACATGACCAAACGTATGTGGACACCTACTCGTTGAACATCTCACTCCAAAATCATGGGCATTAATACGGAGTTGGTCCGCCCCCTTTGCTGCTATAACAGCCTCCAGTCTTCTGGGAAGTCTTTCCATTATATGTTGGAACATTGCTGCAGGGACTTGCTTCCATTCAGCCACAAGAGCATTAGTGAGGTCGGGCACTGATGTTGGGCGATTAGGCCTGGCTCGGAGTCGGCATTCCAATTCATCCCAAAGATGTTTGATTGGGGTTGAGGTCAGGGCTTTGTACAGGCCAGTCAAGTTCTTCCACACCAATCTCGGCAAACCATTTATGTATGGACCTCGCTTTGTGCACAGGGACATTGTCATGCTGAAACAGGAAAGGGCCTTCCCCAAACTGATTGCAACCAACTTGGAATTACAGAATTGTCTAGAATGTCATTGTATGCTGTAGTGTTAAGATTTCCCTTCACTGGAACGAAGGGGCCTAGCCAAACCATGACAAACAGCCCCAGACCATTTATCCTTCTCCACCCAACTTTACAGTTGGCATCTATACATTTGGGCAGGTTACGTTCTCCTGCCATCCGCCAAACCCAGATTTGTCCGTCTGACTGCCAGATGGTGAAGTGTGGTTCATCACTCAAGAAAACTCATTTCCACTGCTCTTTGAAGCGCTTTACACCACTCCAGCCGACACTTGGCATTGTGCATGGTGATCCTAGGCTTGTGTGCGTCAGCTCGGCCATGGAAACCCATTTCATGAAGCTCCCAACGAACAGTTATTGTGTTGACGTTGCTTCCAGAGCCAGTTTGAAACTTGGAAGTGAGTGTTGCAACCGAGGACAGATGATTTTCAGCACTCTGTGGTCTCGTTCTGTGAGCTTGTGTAGACTACCACTTCCTGGCTGAGTCATTGTTGCTCGTAGACGTTACACAATAACAGCACTTACAGTTGACCAGGGCAGCTCTAGCAGGCCAAAAAATTTGACGAACTGACTTGTTGGAAAGGTGGCATCCTATGACATTGTCACGTTGAAGTCACTAAGCTGTTCAGTAAGGCAATTCTACTGCCAATGTTTGTCTATGGAGATTGCATGGCTGTGTGTTAGATTTTATACACCTGTCAGCAACGGGTGTGGCTAAAATAGCCGAATCCCCTAATTTGATGGGGTGTCCACATACTTTTGAATATATGGTGTATAATACACATGATTTCGGTGTGGCCTCTATTAGCTAGGTGTTTATTGTTCATTGTGCCTACGGTTTTCCTAAAGCCAAACCCTGAACATTATCCTCCACCTCTTTGCCTTTGTATTCCACACTCCCCCCTCTCTCCACCAGAACAGGAGAGAGATGGAGACAGGTTTCAGACAAAGCAACAGGATCCCATACAAACCAATATTATTCCTCAGGACATCTGTTTCTCAATTTCTTTTTTTCTTTCTTCCTCGCTCTTTCTTCCTCTCAGTCATTTTGGGGATGTTGTTTTAGTTTCCCGGGTGATTGAACCGGATCCAGTGCTATGTCACAAACAGGTTCTCATCACACACAGCTCATCAGCACAGACTACTCATCCCTGAGCCCTCTACCACTCTAGCATGGGAAACATACGTGCACATTGCCAAAGCAAGTGAAATAAACAATAAACAAAAGTGAGAAGAAACATATTTAACACAATTATTAGAAATGAACAGTAAACATTGCATTCAAAGAGGTTTCAAAAATGCATTTTAAGTGTTATATAATCAGTGTTTTAGCAATGGGTAAATAGTTGTAATACGAATAGTGGTGGAAGATTAAAAAAAGAGAAATGTTGGTGGTATTTACAATGTGCTCCTCTGGTTGCCCTTTCCTCATGGCAACGGGCCACAAATCTTGCTGTGTGATTGCACATTGTGGTATTTCACATAACAGTAATGGGAATTGATCTATGTTTGATTTGTTTTCAAGTTCTTCTTTGTTTCTTTGTGGGTCTGTGTGATCTATTGGAAATATGTGTCTTTAATATGGTCATACATTTAGCAAGTTAGGAAATGCGGCTCAGTTTCCACTTCCTTTTGTGGGCAGTGTGCAAATATCCTGTCTTCTCTTGCGAGCCAGGTCTGTCTATGGCAACCTTTCTCAATAGCAAGGCTATGCTGACTGAGTCTGTACATAGTCAAGGATATTCTTAATTTTGCGTCAGTCACGTGTGTCAGTTATTCTGCCACTGTGTACTATCTGTTTAGGAAAAGATAGCATTCCAATTTGCTCTGTTTTTTGGTTGATTCTTTCCAGTGTGTCAAATAGTTATATTTTTGCTTTCTCATAATTTGGTTGGGACCAATTGTTTTGCTGGCCTGGGGCTCTGTAGGGTCTGTTTGTGTTTGTGAACCGAGCCCCAGAACCTTTGTGGTGGAATGTGTGGGCATTGCTTCCTTTTAGGTGGTTGTAGAATTACATTTTGATAACTAGCAGATATAGTCCTAATTCTGCTCTGCATGCATTGTTTGGGGTTTTGCGTTGTACACAAAGTATATATTTTTCTCCCTCTTTCTCTCTCATCATCTCTCAGGGTGAGAAAAGTTGTATTAATTAATAGCTTCTTAGAACTGATGCCTGATGCTGTAAACAAAGTTGAGCTTAAGCCTGCAAACCACCTGGAAAGTAAACTTGCAGAGCCAGCCAGATATGGAACGGGGCAGTCAAAGAAGGGCACGAGATAGAGAACAGGGAAACCGTCGATCTGATTGGCCGATAGCCCCTTCCCCTAGCCTACTCTGACCATCATTGGCTAGGGGAAAAATAAATCCCTGCCAAACAGATGCTCACACAACCCATACACACACACACACACACGTACATACACTACACACACTCATACACACAAGTCAAGAGGCAGACCCTGGGCTAATTCAGTACCAGGGAATTATATTACTGGCTGCTCTACATGCAGAGCAGGGGAGAGAAGAGGGGGTTCGGATGGGGGTGGGACGGATATTACAGGAAGAGAGGGAGGGAGGGGGAAAGTGCAGAGAAGGCTGGGGCTCAGGGGTGGGGTTGGTAAATGCAGAAGGAGCAACAGCTTGAGCTCTGGGACTACAGTGGACAGAAAGTAAGAGCATGGTGTGCTCTCAATGGAGGAGTGAGAAAGAGAAAGCCAGAAAGAGAGATAAAAGGAAACAAGACACATCAATCTACGTAAAGGAAGGCGTGAGGACAAGACGGACATTGTAGTTCTACAGGAGCCGAGTGGAGAGGGAGAAAAGAGGGGGGAAAGGAGAGAAAGAAAGGAGAGAGGCGCATGAGGTATTTTTATAGGGCACAGACAGAGATATGATAGCCTGCTTACAGAAGCGGTGTGCCTGGAAACGCTCAGAAAGAGAGCGAGTGGGAGAGAGAGAGAGAGAAAGAGAGGGTGGAAAAGGAGGGGGAGTGAGTGAGACAGAAAGATTAACCAGTCAGAAAGAGCGAGAGTGAGCAGTGAAGTACAATCGGGGAGAAAAAGCAAGGGAGGGAGGAGGGTGCATGAGAGGTAAAAAAAAAGAAAATGAAAGAGGGGAAAGGTGCCAAAACAAACTAATGTGTCAGTGCTGAGTGAGGGACACTAGAAGAGAGGGAGAGAGAGAGAAGAGGGACTGCCAGAGGACGTAGTAGGGGGAGAGAGGCATGAGGGGACTGTTCTGCTTTATGCTCACCCTGTCCATCCTGGGGACTGTCCTGACTGCACTCGTCTGGTATGTCTTCAGAGACCGGTGAGTCCCACTCCCTTTCACATCCCTTCTCCCCAACTTCCTCCCTCTCGACTGGGCAGGTGTTGGAGCCTTTAGCCACGGGCTAGGTTTGGGGATTAGGCCTGGCTGGTGGTAGCTAGCATCATATAGTCCAGACAGGCACAGAGAGGACAGAAGGGAGTGAGTCTCCACACTTTTGCCTTTAATGTGTGATTGTTTCACATCGGTTGGTGTGAGTAGCTGCTCTACTGGAACAAGGTAAGAGTTGTGCAGGGGGTGAAATATGATATGTTTAGTGTTGGTGGTTATGCCTGTTCACTGGTAACCCATCCACTAACTCCCCTTTTCTCTCTTCTCTCTCTCTCTCTCTCTCCTCAGAGCAATGGTTGGTTTTTCTCAATGCTTGTTACTGTGGGTATCTTAACTAAACCACTGACACACCCTGATTATGTGGTGGAAAAGAGAAAGAGAGAGAGAGAGAGAGAGAGAGAGAGAAACTTCTGTTTGTGCCCCAGCAGAGCTGATGTATTTCAGATCATAAATCCCAAAGTCTTTAACTGACTGTGGATTTAAACCAGACCACTATTAATGGACAACCTGTTCTAATTTTACAACTTGTGCTGAAGCGAACTCAACTGTTTATTTGACAGTGTAGGTAGAATAAGAGGGAGGTGTTGCAAAGGCACATGGAAGGCTCAACGTTGGTGCATTTTGAAATATCATGCTCATACAAAAAAAATATTATAGCAGATCTTATCTCCCCTCGACCCATTGTTTTATAAAAACATACGAACCTAGCATGTGCTTGTAGGTGTGCTCTGTTAGACGTTGATTTGAAATAGTGATCTGTTTCCTGCGGGAAAGGAAGATGTCGCCTGTAGGCAGGCGAAGATAAGTAAGTGAAAGGGGAACGAGAACAAGAGATTGAGATCGAGAAGTCACTGTAAAAGGTCTTCCCGTGCTGTTACCAAAACACGCTTGATGAACACACTGTTGGCTTGTTGTAGCTTAGTGTCTGCCCTTCTGCGACACTGACACTTGAGAGACGGTCCCCCCCCCCAGTCACTTCTCGATAAAACTAACTGTCTGAATGTGACGTTAGACTCAGATTAATCATAGAACTAAGTGTTGCTTGACATTCACCATCTGCAGGATATGACAATTATCCCGCCATAAGTAACTGTCTACAAGAGTGTCACATTGTGGAGCAGGGAAACCCATGTACCCTCTGTGGTGTGTTCTTAAAATATCTCTTTATAGCTCACTTCAAGGGGGATTATCTGTATGTAGTAAATTCAGGCTTGACCTTTGACCTTGGATTTTTTTCTCAGACTGTTTTTGATAAAGTCCCTTGTCTCTCAGCTAATTTGGGGTTGGCACTGCCGTTTGTAATGCTGCTGTAAAACTCCTTCAAGCATTCGGGTTTCCTGTTTGAACAGTAAAACACGCTTAAACAGCTGTGTTTACCCTTCAGTAACCCTTTAGCTCACCAGGTTGTTGTTTATAGTATGCACAACATTCAGCTATTGGTTTAATGTAAACACACTGTAAATTACCACAATTAATTCAACGAAGGTAACATGGTAAACTCAAGCAATACACTGCAAATACAACAGCAAACAATGCAGCTATACAAGCGTTGACAAGATAAGTGGTGTACTGGGTTCAAACAGAGGTCTACTCATCCTTCTATTCTCTCTGTCTTCCTCTTGTCCCTGTTGGTGTACATAGCAATGTTCAACCTGGCAGACCCCCCCACAAAGATCCTATTATGAACTCTGGGCCAGTCCCCTCCGGAACATGCAAGGGCTGCAGGTGAGACTAGATACACGCCCTGGCAACCACCACCCACAATCCTCTCTGCTCAACAACCACCTCATTGGTCTCTCCACTGTTCTTAACTTCATTACATGGTTCATAACTGCATGTTCTGTGTTGTATCTGTGTGGTGTGTGTGTGTGTGTGTGTCTGTGTGTGTGTCAAAGGGATACAGTTACTGAAAAAGTGGTGGAGCGCTACTCTCACAGCTGGAAGAAGCAGGAGGACAAGTTCAGAAATTTCAGGTGAAACATCACCACACTATAAACCCAGACTCTGAACCCCACTAAAAGCCAGCCAAGATGAGCCAAAGACCACTTTGTGAGGGTCACTAACCATAACAAAGGGGATGTTTCCTTTCTACTCCTAGAAGAATGAGATGCAAAGCACGTGGAAGTGACCTGTGAAATGTTAGTGTTTACTTCTTCATGCTGTTAGTAGAAGTAGAGGTCAGCGTTATGTAAGATTGTTGCGACACATTGCGTCAGTCAGTCAGTGGGTATTTCCCTTCTCAAGGCTATCTTCCTCAGCTTCCTGTCTCCGCTGGCTAATTCTAGCGGAGACAGGAAGCTGAGTATACAGAGACTTCAACCACACCAAACAACACCAAAGAGAACTGTAAGGAGCTTTGTAAATGAATAAACACTTGAAAGGAAGGACATTCTAAAAGACAATACTTTTCAATAAACATTCCTTTCCAGTTTGTATATTTATATCAAAATGAAGATGAGGCCTTGTTTATGTATTCCTATATCTGATATTTTCTTACATTTATCACCAGTAGGTTTTTATACCTAACTTATCAAACAGACTGTTTCAAAATAAGAGAAATGTGTGTTTGAAGTACATGACTCATTTACAGTTCGCTTTTAATACTGTGTATTTATCTTATAATCAAAAGATTATTGTTGTGTTCTCAGGTCTCTTCTGAGTAAAAGATGTCATGGACTTACCAAGGCTATGGTGACACAGGCCAACACTCCTCTGGGGTCAAAGGTTGTGTACGATGGAGAGAAGAGGAAGCCTCTTCAGGTGACCCCTGAACTGTTCAGCACCTTTGCTAAGGTTTGTTGAGCTGGTCCAGAGTGTCACCTCAATGATTAGTGTGTGTGGGTGTGTGTTTAAGAAAGAGAGTGACATGACACATGTTGTGTTGCCTTACAGGAGAATCCTTTTGTGAATACGACATGGGATACGTGTTCTGTTGTTGGGAATGGGGGAATCCTAGCTAATAGCAGCTGTGGAGAGAAAATCGACTCCGCCCAGTTTGTTATCAGGTGTGAGACAGAAAAATTACTCCACAATAATTACCCTTTCCTCTCAAACATTGTTAGAAACAAATTCACTGACCACTTCCCTCTATGTCTCCCTTTCTCAGGTGTAATCTCCCTCCTCTGGAGAACGGCTATGAGAGAGACGTGGGCAACAAGACAGACCTGGTGACAGCTAATCCCAGCATCCTCATGGAGAAGTGAGTTTCGGAGTTCATTGGGCTTCTCATACTGCTTATCACCTGGTGTTTTATGGTGGATTAAGAAATTACCTGATCATATATTCTGGTGCTGGTCAAATTCATCTCCTCCAGCTGTTCTTCACCCCTCTCTTTTTCTCTCCATGCCATCCTCTCTCAGATATGGGGGACTGCAGGAGCGTCGTCGGCCCTTCGTGGAGAGCCTGCGTAGCTATGGCGACTCCCTGATGCTCTTGCCAGCCTTCTCATATGGCCCCAACACGCCTGTGTCTCTGCGGGCCCTCTACACCATCCAGGACTTTGACAGCCCCTTGCGGCCTGTCTTTCTCAACCCAGAGTACCTACAGAGTCTGGCGCACTTCTGGCAGGGCCAGGGCCTGCGGACGGTACGCCTTAGCACAGGACTCATCGTGGCTAGCCTGGCGCTGGAGCTGTGCGCCAACGTGCATCTCTATGGGTTCTGGCCCTTTAATGAACACCCCCTCCGACACCAGTCCCTCACCAACCATTACTATGACGACAGGCAGAGTAAGAAGACGGTGCACGCTATGCCCGCTGAGTTTGACCACCTGCTTAGACTCCACAGCCAGGGCGTGCTCAGGATACACCTGGGGGAGTGTGCGCCCATGGCCAGGTAGGCCCCACCCCTTTACCGGAACTTTACCTACAGCTAGGACAGACACAACAGGGACATAGGGCCCTCTTATAGGCTCTCTCAGGAGTCCTACCCAGTCATGCACTTACCCAGTTATGTCTTTGCTACCTGCCAGATGGGATGGCCCCGACTGGCCCAGAACACTCTTGTATTCAGCACAGGGGCATGTTTTATGTGACATATGTCTGGTCACAGTGGAGGAGCAAGGGAGAGACTGGGACAGTTAGTCTCCCCAGCAGCCGTTTGTAGATTCTCAGTGTGAGAGTCTGCAGAACAGGTTGATCTGCAATCAAATAATTTGTACTGTACCCAAAATGGGTGTAAATACATGAAATATGCATATCATATACTGTATAGGTGTACAATTATGTATTTATCATCAAGTGTTCTAGCTGGAATCTAGAGAATTTGTTTGTTTTGTTGGACTTAAATACAACGTGTTTTGGAACATGTATGGTTTAGATGAGGCCTTCCCAACTACAGAGGGGGTCAGTGTAGTGCCTAATATGACTCACATTCCTGACCCTAGCCAAAAAAAACACATGCGAGCCTTTAAGAGTTAACTGAATGTATGGTCATGTCAATCTAATACCTCCTGGATTGGGCAATCTTTAGCTGGACTGTTACATTCAGATTTCTATTTAATATCAATGATGATTAAATGTGTTATATCTCATTATGACATAGTGTATAATACATTCAATGTGGTACTGGGTCCTTCCATGAAATGAGTCCCCTTTTTGTCTCTTTGATATTTTAAGTAGAAATTGTGCACCAATGTTGAATTTTAAAAGACTGTTAAATTAAATGAAGTGCCCTTTAATATAGACCACATGGAAAATTCAATAAATCATATTTTTTTAAATGAATAAAGACTTCTGAATTTTAGATCTCCCTTTGTGCACCCTCTGTGACTTCAAGAAAGATTCTAAACCCACTTAACCCCACTTAACCAATTTTCACCATCATTGTAAAGCTCTTAGTTATTTTATTTCTTTAACAAAGTAATTTCTGAAGATGATTATTTACTTCACATGATTTAGTTATTAATTTTAAGGTAGAAAAAAAAACTTGGCCGTCATTTTAAGGTCAACCCTGTTACGTGAAATGAACTCTCGTTTTAATATGGTGAAACTATTTCTTTTAAAAATGTTTTTGAAAAGAAACATTGAATATCTAATAGTCAAATCATAGTGTAAAAGCAGAGCTGCTTCTTCTCTTTTTGGCTATTTTCTGGTGTTTTGTGGTGGAAAACTGAATGGGTTGAACATAACATGTCAACCCTGTTACCCATATAGGAACAGGCTAAAATTATTTTAAAAAATACATTTTGTAAAATGCTTTATTTCAAGTGCCATTCTCTGTTTCACACAACAAGCTTCCATTCCTCCTGTCACAAGGAGAAATGGCTAATTTCAGATTAAATGGTATACCCTGTTGCGGTTAACCCCGATACTTTATTTGGCACTTAATAGGCACTGACCATAGTCATTTTTTTATTCAACCTCCTATGATGGGAAAACACGATTTTTATTAAGTTGAACATGTGCTCTTCATGACAGAATGTTCAAAGTAGGTGAAATAAAACCGTGTATTTTCTCTCCAAGTTAGACTATCCAAAACATAGCTAAAAACAAATGTTCCCACAACTTTAGAGAACATTTCCATAAGAGTCTCATTAGGTCACCAGAAGGGACTCGTTTCCTGGAATGACCCTACTACTATACCAACACTATTTGTTTCATCATTTCAAAATACATTTTGGGACAGAAAAACAGTGTTTCAATGATTCTGTAAACATAAAATAACAACAAAGGGGGGTTCTTACCTTACCCAGGCCAAACTAACACAGAGTAATGATGCTGGAGCACGAAATTGTCTTTGCACATAATTTAAAAACAAATGTGAAAAGGATCTAGGGAGTGTCATTAGTCCAATGTTAGTCCAGTGTTTGAAAGTGACCTGGCACAGTGTGTTTTATAAATAACATAAACACACTGATGTTACATAACCCTTCAAACAGAGATCTCTTCCATTCTGGTTCTTTGTACCATTTGACAGTCCTGGATGTAGCACAGAGATGGCTGGGCCCCAGCCTCAGTCTCCCGGTTGGCTCTCTGGGTCGTGCCATGCCCACACTGGCACAATGCAACACAACCTCCCAGACACAGAAGCCTTGGGCAAAAACACAGAAGGGGGAACAGAAGGACTCTCTCCACTGGCTTCCAGTTGAAGCTCGCATCCGCTACAAGACCATGGTGCTTGCCTACGGAGCTGTGAGGGGAACGGCACCTCAGTACCTCCAGGCTCTGATCAGGCCCTACACCCAAATAAGGGCACTGCGTTCATCCACCTCTGGCCTGCTCGCCTCCCTACCACTGAGGAAGTACAGTTCCCGCTCAGCCCAGTCAAAACTGTTCGCTGCTCTGGCTCCCCAATGGTGGAACAAACTCCCTCACGACGCCAGGACAGCGGAATCAATCACCACCTTCCGGAGACACCTGAAACCCCACCTCTTTAAGGAATACCTAGGATAGGATAAAGTAATCCTTCTCACCCCCCTTAAAATATGTAGATGCACTATTGTAAAGTGGCTGTTCCACTGGATGTCATAAGGTGAATGCACCAATTTGTAAGTCGCTCTGGATAAGAGCGTCTGCTAAATGACTTAAATGTAAATGTAAATGTAAGGAGACCAGGGAAGTGATGACACCCATAAACATTTCTGGGGAGTCCTTTTTCAAAAAGGGTTTCCATGGTTACCAGCTCTCACAAGTCAAAGCGTTATAACAACAAATACTCTTCCCCTGTGACCATGGTGACAGTAAAGAAACTGTGCTGTTACTAAATAACAACATTAGCAAGGGAGTGGTGGGGGGGATGCAGGATTGACAGTTCACTTATTAGCACCGTAGCTGCTGTAAGTAATAGGTTAAAACCAGATGCATGGGTGAGAAGGGCATTCTAGAGCTTGTATTATTTCCCTATAATGCAAGATATATTTGGAAGGTAGAATTCAATGGCTATAGTTCATTCTTACATGTTCTATGTTTGGACTGCTTTTGAACGCAAAAGTCGAAATGAAAACACTATTGTAATTTTTTAATTAGATTTTCATAGTGGTAAACTCAGACTGATGGTTTGATTGGCTAGACTAGCAAGTCTGTTTGTTTGGTTACCACGGCAACTACTGTAGCTATCTAGTAAACTTGCTAGCTACTTCAGTGGATGTTGAACACATTTCTTGCGTCAAATGAACACATTTCTAACGCAAATGTGTTAAATTATAGCCATGGTATAAAAGGGATAATCAACTCGGGGCTCTATGCGTTCTCTGGAAAATAATGCAATTCAGTGGAAGGTTAGTTCCACTCACCTAGCGGGTCATGGAACACACCTTCCACCTCGTTCATTATTTTCCATGGAACACATAAACCCTAGTTGATTATCCCTTAAATACTTTTCTTCAACCCCACTCCAATATGCTTTCCACACCATTTCAATGTTTTTTTATTTTTTTATTTCACCTTTATTTCACCTTTATTTAACCAGGTAGGCAAGTTGAGAACAAGTTCTCATGTACAATTGCAACCTGGCCAAGATAAAGCAAAGCAGTTCGACACATACAACAACACAGAGTTACACATGGAGTAAAACAAACATACAGTCAATAATACAGTAGAAAAATACGTCTATATACAATGTGAGCAAATGAGGTGAGATAAGGGAGGTAAAGGCAAAAAAAAGGCAATGGTGGCGAAGTAAATACAATATAGTAAGTAAAACACTGGAATGGTAGATTTGCAGTGGAAGAATGTGCAAAGTAGAAATAAAAATAATGGGGTGCAAAGGAGCAAAGTAAATACATAAATAAATACAGTAGGGGAAGAGGTAGTTGTTTGGGCTAAATTATAGATGGACTATGTACAGGTGCAGTAATCTGTGAGCTGCTCTGACAGCTGGTGCTTAAAGCTAGTGAGGGAGATAAGTGTTTCCAGTTTCAGAGATTTTTGGAGTTCGTTCCAGTCATTGCCAGCAGAGAACTGGAAGGAAAAATTGGTTTTGGGGGTGACCAGAGAGATATACCTGCTGGAGCACGTGCTACAGGTGGGTGCTGCTATGGTGACCAGCGAGCTGAGATAAGGGGCACTTTACCTAGCAGGGTCTTGTAGATGACCTGGAGCTAGTGGGTTTGGTGACGAGTATGAAGCGAGGGCCAGCCAACGAGAGCGTACAGGTCGCAGTAGTGGGTAGTATATGGGGCTTTGATGACAAAACAGATGGCACTGTGATAGACTGCATCCAATTTATTGAGTAGGGTATTGGAGGCTATTTTGTAAATGACATCGCCGAAGTTGAGGATTGGTAGGATGGTCAGTTTTACGAGGGTATGTTTGGCAGCATGAGTGAAGGATGCTTTGTTGCGAAATAGGAAGCCAATTCTAGATTTGATTAGGATTGGAGATGTTTGATGTGAGTCTGGAAGGAGAGTTTACAGTCTAACCAGACACCTAGGTATTTGTAGATGTTCACATATTCTAAGTCAGAACCGTCCAGAGTAGTGATGCTAGACGCGCGGGCAGGTGCAGGCAGAGATCGGTTGAAGAGCATGCATTTAGTATTACTTGTATTTAAGAGCAGTTGGAGGCCACGGAAGGAGAGTTGTATGGCATTGAAGCTCGTCTGGAGGTTTGTTAACACAGTGTCCAAAGAAGGGCCAGAAGTATACAGAATGGTGTCGTCTGCGTAGAGGTGGATCAGAGACTCACCAGCATCAAGAGCAACATCATTGATGTATACAGAGAAGAGAGTCGGCCCAAGAATTGAACCCTGTGGCACCCCCATAGAGACTGTCAGAGGCCCGGACAACAGGCCCTCCGATTTGACACACTGAACTCTATCAGAGAAGTAGTTGGTGAACCAGGCGAGGCAATCATTTGAGAAACCAAGGCTATTGAGTCTGCCGATGAGGATGTGGTGATTGACAGAGTCGAAAGCCTTGGCCAGATCAATGAATACGGCTGCACAGTATTGTTTCTTATCGATTTCAATGTATTTTGCTAGACTTCAAAGATGGAAATTAACAGACTCTTATGCCAGCACCAATAGCATTACCTATGTATGGAATGCTGTGTGAGAATATCTTACCATTGAGGCTGGTTTTTGCATGATTCAGACCCCATGAGACTCAAAATTGAGCTCAGGTGCATCCTGTTTCCATTGATCATCCTTGAGATGTTTCTACAACTTCATTGGAGTCCACCTGTGGTAAATTCAAATTCAATTGATTGGACATGATTTGGAAAGGCACACACCTGTCTATATGATGTCCCACAGTTGACAGTGCATGTCAGAGCAAAACCAAGCTATGAGGTCGAAGGAATTTTGTCGAAGCACAGATCTGGGGAAGGGTACCAAAAAAGGTCTGATTGAGCCAAGATTGAACTCCTCAAGAACACAGTGACCTCCATCATTCTTAAATGGAAGAAGTTTGGAACCACCAAGACTCTTTCTAGTGCTGGACCTGAGCAATCAGGGGAGAAGGGCCTTGGTCAGGGAGGTGACCAAGAACCCAATGGTCACTCTAACCGAGTTCCAGAGCTCCTCTGTGGAAATGGGAGAACCATCCAGAAGGACACCCATCTCTGTAGCACTCCACCAATCAGGCCTTTATGGTAGAGTGGCCAGAAGGAAGCTGCTCCTCAGTAAAAGGCACATGTCAGCCTGCTTGGAGTTTGCCAAAAAGTACTCTGAGACCATGAAAAACAAGATTCACTGGTCTGATGAAACCAAGATTGGCCTGAATGCCAAGTGTCACATCTGTGGGAAACTTGGCACCATCCCTACGGTAAAGCATAGTGGTGGCAGCATCATGCTGTGGGGATGTTTTTCAGCTGCAGGGACTGGGAGACTAATCTGGATCGTGCGAAATAAAATGAATATGATGAAAATCTGCTCCAGCGCACTCAGGACCTCAGACTGGGGTGAAGGTTTACCTTCCAATAGGACAATGAACCTAAGCACACAGCCAAGACAATGCAGGATCGAACATCTCTGGAGAGACCTGAAAATAGCTGTGCAGCGACGCTCCCCATCCAACCTGAAGTTTGAGAGGATCAGCAGGGAATAATGTGAGAAACTCCCCAAATACAGGTGTGCCAAGCTTGTAGCATCATAGCAAAGAAGAAGTGAGGCTGTAATCGGTGCCAAAGGCACTTCAACAAAGTCCTGAGTAAAGGGTCTGAATACTTATGTAAATGTGATTTTTCCGTTTTTGTATTGTGCTATTATCACTGTACCTTGCCAGTCCCGAGCAGCTATTTATCACTGTGTCTCCAGCCATGGAAGATCCCTCAAATTACCAGCTGGATACTCATGTCTTCTTATCTTCCTGGGGCAGAGAACCAACCGGAATTATCCCCTGGAAAGCACTGGTGTTACTCCTCCCCTCTTCCCTTGCTTCCCCAGATACATCATGTTAACATTGGGGATGCGAAGCTCGACACCTTTTGGCGAAATTCGCCATTTTGAATGCAAAATAGGTGACCTAAGTGATTTGTTCAATGAGAAAAGTTTAGGCGAGGGGGGGGGGGGTTGCAAGCTGTATGAGAACGAGTGATGCGCGTTTGGAGTAATACATGCTGTATCCAAGGTTCAGCCAATCGTTCACATGGCAGAAAGCCGCACGCGACTGAAGAGACATTCGCGCACGCTCTGGAAAGACAGCGGGAGAGTGGAAAGGCAGTTTGTCGGTTAACGTACAGCAAGCAGCGCGTTCTCTGAACGATCACGATTAGGTAAGGAGACCGGGGTGAGAAGGTGACGTTGCGTAGTTCATGAACTGTAACCGAAAAACAACTGGCATTTGGAAAGTTTGAGTTGAGGGAGAAATTGTGGTGGAACAAGTATTGTTAAGTATCTTGCTTGCTGGATCGAATGATCCGTTAGCTAGTCAGATATATTGAGCAACATTAGCCAACTTAACTGATCAAATAATTGAGTTTATGGTGTTAGCTAACGTTACAACAACAGATGAGCTAACGTTAGTAACCTAACCAATTAGCCCTGGATTGTAAACTGCCATGGTCAAAACATATTGATACAACAGTAGGTAAGATGGGGAGAAGTATGTCTATGATAAGGCGCTGCTCTACCTGTAGGCAGGTCCTACAGGCCCTAATGTTGTTGCACCTGGATTACTGTTCAGTCGTGTGGTCAGGTGCCACAAAAAAGGACTTAGGAAAATTGTAATTGGTTCAGAACAGGGCGGCATGGCTGGCCCTTTGATGCACACAGAGAACTAATATTCATAATATGCATGTCAATCTCTCCTGGCTGAAAGTGGAGGAGAGATTGACTTCATCACTGCATGTATTTATGAAAGGTATTGACATGTTGAATGCACCGAGCTTGTCTGTTTGAACCACTGGAGCACAGCTCAGACACCTATGCATACCCCACAAGACATGACACAAGAGGTCTCTTCACAGTCTCCAAGTCCAGAACAGACTATGGAAGGTGCACAGTATTAAATAGAACCATGACTACATGGAATTCTATTCCACATCAAGTAACTCATGCAAGCAGTACAATTTGATTTAAAAAAAACACCGTATGGAACAGTGGGGACTGTGAAGCAACACAAACATAGGGACACACACACACACACACACACACACACACACACACACACACACACACACACACACACACACACACACACACACACACACACACACACACACACACACACACACACACACACACACACACACACACACACACACTATATACACACGTACGCATGGCTTTTGTACTGTATATATGTGTTAGTGGTGGAGTAGGGGCCTGAGGGCACACAGTCTGAATGTATTGTAATGTTTTAAAAATGGTATAAACTGCCTTAATTTTGCTGGACCCCAGGAAGAGTGCAGCTAATGGGGATCCATAATAAATACAAATTCTTTCAATTTTCTAGCTGTGAGTTAGATTCACATTAACCACTTTTTATTTGACACACAGCACCTGACCATGTGGATCATGTTCTTTGTTGTTTAACTAGTTAAAACCTGCATTTCCCCGTAGCATGGAATTTTTTCATGTTTCAGTGCAAAAAAAAGTCCCACCTTTTTGGGCCCTCACCAGTTTGCATCCCTGTAACATAGCTTATTTACTGCCAATTCAGTCAGCGAGGACATATAATAAGGGAAAATACTTTTGTTACTGTTTGAAAGCAGTGGTCCTCACATGTTGCGGTTCAAGAACATGGGTTCATGAGATTGCATTCATGTGGACTGTGACCTCAGTGTAGAGCCAACTGCTGCTCTCAGCTCCGCTCCATCTCCGACTGGTGCATTGTTGTATGATTAATGATATTATAAGCAAGCTGATTGCAAATAGAAAATCCCCTCTATTTTAAGAATGGCTTTATACCAGTGGGGCCTCTATGACAGTCAATCAAGGCCTCCCTCAAGGATTGAAATGTTCTCATACCAACCTGAAACTCAACTGTCACCAAATTAACAACTGACAAATAAATATGACATAGCTGACATGAGAAGAAGTGACATATTAGGCCCGTCTGCTGCATGGGTTGCTGGAATAGTGACACAGCATCAGCCTGTAAGATTGTAATCCTTCTGATAGGACCGTACAGCCCGTTGCTCTCCACCAATCAAAATCAAACGGGAACCCGACTGACAGGAAGAGGACAATACAACAACATCCCAAAAGTCCATGTCAGTCTTGTCTTGTTCTGGTGATGTGGTGTTTCTATACTGAAGAGACAGGCATCAGGGAGACATACAGTACATTGATGGGGATACCAAACTGGAACTCCCAGAAACATCCTTTACAAAAGGCTAGAAAACACAAATGTTATTATGAAACAGTGCTTTTCTACTGTTGGTTTGTGATGAAATCCCCAAAAGGTGACTTTGACAAACATAGAGGACCTCTAACAGACTACCCAATCATCAGACAAATAGATCCCTGCGTAAAGGGTACATAAAGGGTTCAACTACATAGACATCAACAGACACATGCTGAAGGAAGATAATGTAGCCTCCTGATGAGTAGACACGGTTGACAAAACTTCATTTTGATTCAGTCTGACTGGAGATCTTTTATTTTTTTCAGTTTATATTCTGGGCCTGACATCAACACAATGTGACGTCTGACAAAAGTATCTGTCTAATGTAGAACCCACACAGTTAGACAAACAGCCTACAAGGCCAATCACAAGCCATTATGTCTCCTGCTGGAATGAAAAGTGCTGGGAAAGCGATGTGTCACATCTGCACTTCTGCTGAATACCGTCGCCTTCTAGTTCCAACCCCACTCACCAAGCACCATGGGACCATGTTGAGACCATGTTGACATAGAGTCAGGAAGAGTGCCCAAATCCACTTGCACACACACACACACACACACACATTCAAGCATGCAGGGGCAGATAAGGACCCGAAATTGGCCCTGGCATTTACAGTGCCTTCAGAAAGTATTCACACTCCTTGACTTTTTCTAAATGTTATTGTGTTACAGCCTGAATTTAAAATGGATTAAATTGATAGTTTGTGTCACTGGCCTACACACAATACACCATAATGTCAAAGTGCAATTATATTTTTAGACATTTTTATCAATTTTAATTTACAAATGAAAAGCTGAAATGTCTTGAGTCAATAAGTATGCAACCCCTTTGTTATGAACCCCTTTGTTGTTCAGTCTGCTTTCCAACAGACACTGGAAGACAAATTCACCTTTCAGAAGGACAATAATCTAAAACATAAGACCAAATGTACACTGGAGTTGCTTACCAGGACAATATTGAATGTTCCTGAGTGGCCTAGTTACAGTTTTGACTTAAATCGTCTTGAAAATCTACAGCAAGACTTGAAAATGGGTGACATAGCTTGAAGAATTTGAAGAATTAAAAAGAATAATGTGCACATATTGTACAATCCAGGTGTGCAAAGATCTTAGAGACTAACCCAGAAAGACTCACAACTGTAATCGCTGCCTGTAACGGTCTGAGTGTAGTGGGTGAGGAGTCAGGCGCAGGAAGCAGAGAGTTCAGGGGAGTGCTATTTTAATGCACTGAGAAACGGCGAACATAAGCCAACCCTCACGAAAACACAGGGCGTAATGAACAAACAAATGCCCCAAACAGGGGGACTTAAACGGTCTAGGGAAAACCCACAAATGGGAAAACACAAAACCCATAGACGTGCGCACAAGTACACCAAACAGACGGTCACAATAATTAATCCCGCACAAGGAACCAGGCGGGCCGACTGACTAATAAAGCCTTACTACTAACTACCTAACTCAAAACAGGTGCACTCTTTTAAACACATAAGGAGGGGGAGGAAATAATCAGTGGCAGCTAGTAGGCCGGCGACGACGACCGCCGAGCGCCACCCGAACGGGAAGGGGAGTGTCCTTCGGTCGGAGTCGTGACACTGCCAAATGTGATTCTAACATGTATTTACTCAGGGGTGTGAAAACGTAAGTAAATTTGATATTTCTGTATTTAATTTTCAATATATTTGCAAAAATTTCAAAAACATGTTTTCACTTTGTCATCATGGGGTATTGTGTGTAAATGGGTGATATTTGGTGAAAAATATTTAACCCATTTTAAATTCAGGCTGTAACAAAACAAAATGTGTAATAAGTAAAGGGGTATGAATACTTTCTGAAGGCTCTGTATAACACACCGGACAATTATTTTCCTTGAGGACACCAAACCGGTTTCTTTCTTGAGGCCTTCACATCGGCCCATTTTGTTCCTTGAGGCCCCCAGTATTATCCAGATAATTATAATTTTGCACAAAAGTTAGATAAGCCCACTGAGCTAAAAATGGACCAGCCCATCTGGCATTTGCCTGAAATGCTAGGTGGCCAGTCCGCCCCTACATGAACGTACACATGCACACAAATCCAAACCACACAGGCCCCATCTTGGAGCCATAAGTCACCCCAGTCCACACTGACTGATGCTCAGATGTGTAGCAGATGGGGTCTCAGTCTTCCTTCTCTCTGAGATGGCCCCTATACTGCCTGGGACCGGGTCCCACTGAGGGTCTGCTGGCTGGGGCCACATAGAGACAGCTTCCCCCTACTGCACACAGCTTATACAGGATACATCCCAAAATGGCACCCTAAAAGTAGTGCACTATATAGGGAATAGGGTGCCATTTGGGATGCATAAATAGACTCTAGGCCCCTATAGAGCCACTGTCGAGCCTCTACAGACCCTGTACGGGACCCTAACACACCCAGGTACTTTGAACCCTTTTCTCTGTGGCATTTAGTCTATATACTGTACACAGTTTGATTTCAAAGAGGGGCCCAGCTCTCCCCCTGCATCTTTAGGGGTCATTCTTGAATTGCGGTGGTAGATGCTGCCTCTTGATTTTGGCAATCTTCAATCTTGGTTTCATCAGACCAGATAATCTTGTTTCTCATGGTCTTAGAGTCCATTAGGTGCCTTTTGGTAAACTCCAAACATGCTGTCATGTGCCTTTTACTGAGGAGTGGCTTCCATCTGGCCACAATACCATAAATGTCTGATTGATGGAGTACTGCAGAGATGGTTGAGGAACTCTGGAGCTCTGTCAGAGTGACCATCGGATTCTTGGTCACCTCCCTGACCAAGGCCCTTCTCCCCCGATTGCTCAGTTTGGCCAGGCGGCCAGCTCTAGGAATGAGGATTTTTTATTTAACTCATTTTAGAATAATGCTGTAATGTAACAAAATGTGGAAAAGGGGAAGGGGTCTAAATATTTAATGAATGCATTGTATATAGAAAGGTGTAGGCCTTTCCAAATCATGTCCAATCAATTGAATTTACCACAGGTGGACTCCAATCAAGTTGTAGAAACATCTCAATGATGATCAATGGAAACAGGATGCACCTGAGCTCCATTTTAAGTCTCATAAGCCTGTAATGTAACAAAATGGGGAGAAAGGGAAGGGGTCTGAATACTTTCCGAATGCACTGTAGATGGTCATGGAACACTGGTCATTTGAATCATGTTTACATGCTGTTTTACCCACTTCATATGTATATACTGTGTTCTAGTCAAAGCTTATCCTATGTAACTACGGCTGTACACACCTTTTCTATTCATAGACAGTCCATAATGTCTATACACAAAAATATTTATATTCCTGAATCTGACATTGCTCGTTCTGATATTTCTTAATTCCTTTCTTCATTTTTTTGAAGGATTTGTGTCTATTGTTTTGTATTGTCAGGTATTACTGCACTTTTGGAGCTAGAAACATAAGCATTTTGCTGCACTTGCGTTAATATCTGCAAAGTATGTGTATGTGACCAATAAAATGTGATTTCATTTCATTGGGCGGCAGGGTAGCCTAGTGTTTAGAGCGTTGGGCTAGTAACCGAAAGGTTGCAAGTTCAAATCCCTGAGCTGACAAGATACAAATCTGTCGTTCTGCCCCTGAACAGGCAGTTAACCCACTATTCCTAGGCCGTCTTTGAAAATAAGAATTTGTTCTTAACTGACTTGCCTAGTAAAATAAAGGTTAAAAAAAATATATATATATATATAACACCTGCGGCTTGCTGGGATCAGAGCAGAGTGAGTGGCTGCCTGGTGTCCATACCAATCAGCCAATCACTGCCAGAAGAGAAGCTGACAGTGATTGGCTGCCTGGTGTCCATACCAATCAGCCAATCACTGCCAGAAGAGAAGCTGACTGGACGGAGTACTTCCTGTGATTTATGCCTGCCTGTTGGCTGCCTTATGGATACTTGGCACTGAACATGTACAATAGGCTTTAGGATTATTACTTACAAGGAATGCTTTTTTTTTTCGTTTGAATTGGTTACTATAGTTTATGAAGTACTGTTAGTTGGCTTCTATATCTGCATTGCTTGCTGTTTAGGGTTTTAGGCTGGGTTTCTGCAATGCACTTTGTAACATCGGCTGATGTAAAAAGGGCTTTATAAATACATTTGATTAATTGATTGATTTACATAGGTTAGTGAGATTTAAGAGAGGCCTATCAGGAGAAAGGTCTACCCATAGTAAACCAACAGTACAACTAGGACAGAAAGAGCAGGATTATTAGTCCTAAAATTGGGAAAAGTCACTGCTGAGCAGAGCTAAGAAAGATTTGGCAGTTTCTCCCACATGCCCAAAACCTGGCACACTCCTATACACACAGCTGGTCAGCACTACTCAGAACTTTTGTTGACTGTATGCGGTTTGGGTGGTGGACCATTCACGGGAGACTGTTGAGCATCAAAAACCCAAAAGCGTTGCAGTTCTCGACACAAACCAGTGCGCCTGGCACCTACTACCATACCCTATTCAAAGGCACTTAAATATTTGGTCTTGTCCATTCACTCTCTGAATGGCACACATACACAATCCATGTCGCAATTGTCTCATGGCTTAAAACTCCTCCCCTTCACCTACACTGATTGAAGTGGATTTAAGTGGGATTAATAATGGATCATAACTTTCACCTGGATTCAGCTGGTCAGTCTATGTCATGGATAGAGCAGGTGTTCTTAATGTTTTGTACACTGAGGAGTGTAATTACAATCTAAAAGGCCAAACTGATCTTAGATCAGCACTCCTACCCCGAGAGTATTTCTGAATATGGGCCCAGAAGTTTGCTACATGGCAAATACGAGTCTATTTCCAAACAAGGATACATTTGGCAATTACATTTTTTATTTTACACATCAACAACATGAAACACAACTATTGTACCTATAAAAATATATTATTTGTACAATTTGAAGGCAATGAAAGAAAAACAATTATAGAAGAAATTATCTGTAAAAACAATCTTTACTGTTTATTTTAAAAATCTTTATTGAAGAAAAAAAGTTGTTTGAAAAACACCACTGGTCAAAAAAAAAACGGAAACCAATTTAACTTCTGCTACATTAGACCTCCCAAAACACACCGAAACACACTTACACATAATATAAAACAGAGCGACTTTTACAAAAAATACAAAGGATTGGTCTTACATACAGCACACAGGTTCTTCTCCTTTGTGATTCAGGTAGCATGGCCACAGTATTCCTTAGCAAAGCTACATGACAACCTGGCTGCATAGTAGCCTAACGTTGTCTTGGCAATGGCAGTGACGCTGCCGTCATCACACTAACAGTGTTTGGTCTCTATAGCTTCATCCCAAATGGCACCCTATTCCCTATATATTGCAGTACTTTTGACCAGGGCCCATAGGGAGTAGGGCGCTATTTGGGACACAGCCTATATGGCAGTTCAGAGAAATACTTGGACAGAGGAGAACAGAGAGGCAGATCTTCATCAACACGGCTAGCTTGGAGAGCGGTTTTTATTCCAGCCTTGTTGGTCTCATATTGAACACTGTGAGGAAGGCTCTTGGAAGGAAGAGGTTGAAAAGGAAACAGTGGGCTACTGTGTAACTGAAGAGACTAACTTCAGGTGTTTGGAATGTTGGGTGATCATTGGTAACTCGAAATGAATAAGTACTAGTAAGATACCAAATTAAAGTAAGTAATATTGTACTAACGGGATGATAAATCCTTAGTTTAAAAGCTGTACCACCAGGGGGCACTCAATAACCAGACAGATAAAATGTCAACCCAGTACTGAGAAAACCTTACACAGGTCCAAAATGGAGAGAACTAGTGACAGAGAAACACAGAGAAAATAAAGTGAAAATAGTGCAGGTTTACACAGGGAGTTGTCAATAAATGGTATTAATTAATGGTGAGAATAATTGCTTCTCATACACATTGTGAAGGAGGGGAACTCCAGTGGCTACAAGAGTAGCCCTCTTCACCAGACTGTCTCCATCAACCATCTCCCTGACCACTTTCATCTGATCAAGCCATGATCAGTCCCTCCACCTGGAAGATGCATGCACTCAAAGACTTGGCCTGGGTCAAATATAAAGTCACACACACATTAAACATCAGTGACCTTGGAGAGAAAATAGCCTTCAGGGAATTTGAACATCTACATTGTGATTGACCTTTTCAATATTATCCCTGCATTAGGAAGTCATTGCATTATGATGTCATTGCATTAAAAGTAATTGTTTCATACTGTCTTTGTATTATGATGTCATTCATTACATTATGATGTCATTGCATTATAAAGTCATTGTTTTATACTGTCTTTGTATTACAATGTCATTCATTACATTATGATGTCATTGCATTATAAAGTCATTGTTTTATACAGTCTTTGTATTGCGATGTCATTGCATTATGATGTCCATTCATTCTGATGCCAATGTATTATGAAGTCTGTGACTTTGCAGAAAGTCAGCCAGCAGATTATCTTGATCAAAATGTGGCATGGAAATCAGGATCACCAAGAGAATGGACGGGATATAAATAAATGGATCAGAAATCCCATAAAAGAGATGGTGATAACGATTTAGTAATTTTCTCAGCCCAATATCCTCTGGAAGACTTGCCTGGCTGCCAAGAATCCTTGCTCCGGCCAAACGCTACACCACACCCACAGACGTTAGTTTCTTCTCCTCAATGAGTCTGGATCTGAGTACCTCCTCAATCCTTCACCGAATGCCAACACATTCAGTTTGAAAATTCCTCATGGACTCTGATTGGTTAGAGACGATCCAATCGCTAATGACTTTGTTTGTACAATGCCCCATGTGCCCTTCGTCACCACAAACGACTTCAATAATGGCAGGCTCAGACTAAAGTATGCAGCGAACTACAGAATAATTTAGTGTGAGTCGTCAGGCTACTGGAAGACGGGACAGTAGGAAAACAACAGAGAACAAGTGTCTGCTTCAGAACTGGAAGAGTTCAGAAACACTAGAGACTGTTTCAGAGAGTTATGTCGGGGTCTTGTTGGTTAGACAGCGACAACCAAGACACACAACTGCCTGCTGAAAAATCCCTAGTGCTCTTGACACACCTCTCCTCACCTGTCCACACTGACATATTACTACTGTAGGCTAGTCTCCTCCAGCTTGTGGGATTTTTAAAGGCACAACATGGTGTTGAAATATCCACAGAAAGACAGCATGACATCCCACTACCTCAGCCCTCCATTCGGGGCTGGCGCTGGTGTTTTCGGGACCACCCCTTCCCTCACTGACACATACACTACACGGATATGGGGCTCCGTCAGTGCTGGCTCAGGCCAGGGCTGGAGTGTGTGTGTGTGTTTGTCTATTTGTGTGTGTATGGGGTCAAATCCACACAGAAGGCTTGCCCACCCCTGACTTGCCACTACTGCTGTTGCTGCTGCTTCCAGTCCCTTCTCCACTGCTGCCCCCCTTGCCGTGTTTGGAGCGGTGCTTGCGCTCCTTGTGAGGCTGTGGCTGGGCCTGGGTGATGTTGCTTTGGGGCTTGTCATCATGGTTGTCCCCCAGGTGTTCCTCTGCCCTGTGCTGCTGGCTGTAGGCCTGGATGGCCGCCTCTAGCTGGTCATGGGCATGCAGGATCATGTCCTTGTTGAGGGCCACGCGGGCCTCCCCTCCCGTGGGGAAATTGTCCTCGTTGCTTCCAAACTGCTGCTGCTCCTCCTGGGCGATGTTGGCCCGGTTCTGTTTGCACGCCATCTTGGCGTTGCTCAAGTCTGTGTAAGGGATCTGTTCCGGCTTCACCACGATGTTGTAGCCTGGTGGAGCTGACGGGGCGTTCCACGAGAACGGGTACCCCACGTACTCAGCACCCCCATCCCCCACCACCCCTCTCCCTGCTCCCGGCTCTGGCCCAGGCACCCCCACGGAGACCCCCACGCTGGGTCCCAGCAGCCCCAGCTGGTACTCGTCCTCCTGGGGCGGGCAGCGGCGACGGCGGAGGATGTCACAGATGGTCCCGATGCCCAGGTGCAGCATTTCCCACACGTTGAGGGTGAGGCAGAGCACTGTGACACCGTACATGATGCGCAGGAAGATGGTCTTCTCCGTGGGCCGTGACACGAAGCAGTCCACGCTGTGGGGGCAGGGCTCGAAGGAGCACACGAACACAGGAATCACACGGAAGCCGTACAGCAGGTACTGGCCCGCCAGGAAGCCTGCCTCCAGCGCCGTGCGAGTCACCAGCTGCAGCACGTAGATACGCATTAGCCCGTCACCCTGGATACGCCGCCGCCCGTCATGGCGTACCTTGGGCTTGGGCCGCGGGGCCAGCGGGTCGACCCGGCGAGGGGGCTCGGGCTCAGGCACCTCGTAGATCATAGGGTCATCCTCTTGGTCCTGGTCCTGGTCCTCCTCTATACCCCGGTGCTGCTGCGCCCCGAAGCAGATCTTCCTGGGCCTCCGGTGGGTGTAGCCCCCTCCATCCCCTCCCCCTGTCTCAGTGGCCAACCCTCCCCCGCCCTTGTCCTCGTCCAGCCGGGCGATCTTGTTGACGGCGTAGCCCATGTACATGAGAGATGGCATGGCCACCAGGATGATCTGGAAGACCCAGAAGCGGACGTGCGATAGCGGCGCGAAGGCGTCGTAGCAGACATTCTCGCAGCCCGGCTGGCCCGAGTTGCAAACAAACTTGCTCTGCTCGTCATAGTAGATGGACTCTCCCCCGACGGCGGTGAGGACGATGCGGAAGACGACAAGCACGGTGAGCCACAGCTTCCCCACGAAGGTGGAGTGGTTGTGGATCTCCTCCAGCAGCCGCGTGAGGAAGCTCCAGCTCATTATGTCGCTGGACAGTGGGGCAGACAGGGTCCCGCACTCACCTGCTCACAGACTCTACATGGAGACATGGAAACAGAGAGAGCGAGAGAGAGAGAGAGAGAGAGAGAGATACAGGGGTGGATGAAATGAGAGGGTAGGGGGAGAGATAGAGAGATAAAGAGAGACAGGGATGGATGAAGAGAGAGGTGGGAAGGAGAGAGAGAGGGGAGAGAGGTGAAGACAGAGGGGGAGAGAGAGAGGGATGATGAAGAGAGAGAGGGGAGAGAGATAAAGACAGAGGGATGAGAGAGGGGGAGAGAGAGAAAGAGATAATTAGTCAAATATGAAAGGAGATGATACATAACGTACTGTGTACCAAAATGTCTCAAAAATGTCGAAGGAAGAGCAAAGAAGTATGAGCGCGCAATATCTTATCATTTACATTTACATTTACATTTAAGTCATTTAGCAGAATGAAAGCAGATGAGTGAGAGGATTTTGACAGAGAATGTAGAGATAGTCGAGTTCGACCAATGAGCTTCGCTTCTTCAAGTTCAACAGCAGGAGTCAGAGATGAATTACGGAGGAGAGGAGACAGATAGAAAAGCATAAATCCAAACAAGTGTTATCTCTGAAATTGAGACAGACTGCAATCTCCACATGTATTAGATCCATTATAGTCTCTGGTATACCCCAAAAGAATACACGATCCAACCCAACAACACAGTTTCAGCACAATTAAATAAATGGGGTTATTTTGAGGGGCTGTAGGATATCAAACCAAACAATAGGATATCAAACCGAAGAAAAAGATGCTCAAATGTAGCAGAGAGGAGCCAAAATAATCCCAATAGGAATTGAGCTATCACAGAACACATTCTACACACACTCTCTCTCTTTTTGGGAATCCTCTTAGTGATCCCTCCTCTGTGTGAGGTGCAGATTGTGTTCACTTAACGGTGTTGTTCTGGTGTGTAAATGGCATTGTGTAGTGTAGTGTGGTGTGGTGTTGTGTTGTGTGTAGTGCTGTATTAAAATCAAATACAATTTTATTTGTCACATACACATGGTTAGCAGATGTTAGTGCGAGTGTAGCGAAATGCTTGTGTGTGTGGGAGAGGAGAAGCCTGTCTATGTAAGTTAGCCGTGGGCTCCAGGCAGCCAGTCCAATTGCACCAGTTAAACCAGCAGGCAAGCCTGGCCAAAACAAGTGGAGCATGGAGTCACCTCAGACCCACATTAGCCAGGTGTCCAGAGCCAGGTTGCCTTCTGCACAGAGTGACACGTCCACCAAAAAATACAAATATATTTCATTGCTAATAAGTGGCTCCAATGGTGCATGGCTCATTGTGAGTCGGCCTGAAAGGTAAACCCAACCATGAAATAAGATCTTAGGCTGAGGTTTAAAAAGGAGCTCCACAGCACCTTCCTTCCCCCTCGCAGTTTGGTGAACTCAGATAGAGGGAGGCCAATACAGGTCTGCTGAACGCTGGAGGGAGTGGATGCTGGGCTGTTAGTAGACATACTGTAGGGTGTGTCCTAAATGGTACCATATCCCCTACATAGTGCACTACTTTTCACCAGGGCCCATAGGGAAGCTTGAGCTGGAGCTCCTCAGACCCCTGGTTAGTGTCTCCTATAGTGTGAGAGGAGCAGGAAGGGAGTGAGAGTTAGAGATGGGAATGTTTGAAGCTGCCTGCCTGGACTCACCATAAAACATGTGCAGTATTGATCACTGTGACCATAAAAGGCCTGCCTAGGATAGAGGAGGTACTGTAGATGTCAGGAATGCTGTGCATACTGCTGTTTTAGAGTGTGTTTGTGTGCGTGTGTGTGAGTGTGTATGTTCCCACAATTGTGTACTAGTGTTTTTAACACCAGTCTCACATTACAGTAGTACAGTAACACTGTATATACAGTGGGGCAAAAAAGTATTTAGTCAGCCACCAATTGTGCAAGTTCTCCCACTTAAAAAGATCCCACAGTTGATTTCTTCAAACCAAGCTGCTTATCTATTGCAGATTCAGTCTTCCCAGCCTGGTGCAGGTCTAGAATTTTGTTTCTGGTGTCCTTTGACAGCTCTTTGGTCTTGGCCTTAGTGGAGTTTGGAGTGTGACTGTTTGAGGTTGTGGACAGGTAGGTGTCTTTTATACTGATAACAAGTTCAAACAGGTGCCATTAATACAGGTAACGAGTGGAGGACAGAGGAGCCTCTTAAAGAAGAAGTTACAGGTTTGTGAGAGCCAGAAATCATGCTTGTTTGTAGGTGACCAAATACTTATTTTCCATCATAAATAGCAATTAAATTATTTAAAAGTCCTAAAATGTGATTTTCTGGAATATATTTCTCATTTTGTTTGTCATAGTTGAAGTGTACCTATGATGAAAATTACAGGCCTCTCTCATTGTTTTAAGTGGGAGAACTTGCACAATTGGTGGCTGACTAAATACTTTTTTGCCCCACTGTATATATATATATATATATATATATATATATATATATATATATATATATATTTATTTATTTATTTATTTTCCTCCCCAAAACAGAAAAGTGAGTACTGCACCAGTGTTAGCACTTCATACCCGAGGAGCTGAGCTGACATCAACACATTGAGCCATTAGGCAGTTTGTCCTTCAACTGTCTGGACTCTTGTCTGGCTCTGGCCTTTCCTCTCCTGCATGACATCATTAATCACACCGTCTTTATAGAACCATCACTGTTATCCCTCTGCTATGCTCAACACATGATTTCACATTGCCAAGACACAAACATACTGTACATTCACCCAGTCCGAGGCTAATAAACGGCACCAAGTGACTTGTAATTTAGAGTACAGTGGGACACAGACAGGGATCTTTTCATCTGAGGAAGACGTCACTGAGGATCCGTCAGATGTCAGTATACGTGTTTGAATAAAGCCGAGTGTAAGAAGATAAATATGTCTGCCTGTTTTTTTTGAGTGCTCCAACACCTGTTAACCATACATTTGTTATTTTTGGAAGTTTCTGCTGTGTAAGCCCAGTCCAGTTTTCTGTTTCTTGAATGTGCATTTTGTGTCTCTCTTATCTGTCAGCGCTAGCTGTGGCAGAGGGGGATCTCGAGTGATACCTGTCATTGAGTCATCACCGTGTGAATGGAAGATCTGGGTAACAGACCCCTGGATGTTAACATACTGTCTCTCTGGAATGGGAAGGTGTGAGGATTAGAATGTGTCTGTGTGTGTGTTATATCTGTGTGTAGGTGTGTGTTTGTGCATGTGGAGGAGGAAAGTGAAAGTGAACAAAGTGTGTGTGTGTGAGCTAGAGGTGGAATACGTTATGTGTGACTGTGAAAAAGTTACACAAAGTGAATGCGAACAGAGAGATGGCACCATGTTAGATGGCACCATGTTAGATGGCACCATGATAGATGGCACCATGTAAGATGGCACCATGTTAGATGGCAGCATGTTAGATGGCACCAAGTAAGATGGCACCATGTTAGATGGCACCATGTTAGATGGCACCATGTTAGATGGCACCATGTTAGATGGCACCATGTAAGATGGCACCATGTT